>NC_044979.1:12753960-13052455 GCF_008728515.1 Papio anubis
CAATAAATGGTGCTGAAAAATCTATACATTCAAAGTAAAAAACATGAATCTAGACACAAATCTTACTCTCTTCACAAATTTTCAATTATGGATTATAAACCTAAATGTAAAATGCAAAACTATAAAACTCCCTGAATACAACACAGGAAAAAACCTAGATAACTTTGGAAATGGTGATTGTTTTAGACACAATGCAAAGTACGGTTAGTAAAAGAAATAATAATATGTCTTATTTTAGTCAATGTCTATTCAAATATTTTGCCAATTTCTTGATCACATTATTAGATTTTTTCCTATAAAGTTATTTGAGCTCCTTATATATTCCGGTTATTAATCCCTTATCAGATGAGTAGTTTGCAAATATTTTCTCCCCTTTTGTGGATTCTCTCTTTCCTTTGTTTGATTGCTGTGCAGAAGCATTTTAACTTGATGTGATACCTTTTGTCCATTTTGCTTTGGTTGTCTGTGTTTATGGGGTATTACTGAAGAAAGTTTTTCCCAGACCAATGTCCTGGAGAGTTTACCTAATGTTTCTTTGTGGTAATTTCATAATTTGAGGTCTTAAATCTAAAGCTTTAGTCCATTTGGATTTGATTTGTGTATGTGGTAAGAGACAGGGGTCTGGTTACATTCTTCTGCATATGGACATCCAGTTTTCCCAGCATGATTTATTAAATAAACTGATTTCTCCAGTGTATGTTCTTGGCACCTTTGTTGAAAATGAGTACACAGTAGGTATGTGGGTTTGTTTATGACTTCTCTATTCTGTTCCATTAGTGTAGGTGTTGTCTATTTATATGCCATTATCATGGTTACTATAGCTCTGTAGTATAATTTGAAATCAAATAATGTGATTCTTGCAGTGGTGTTCTTTTTACTAAGATTAGCTTTGACTATTCTGGGTCTTTTGTGGTTCCATATACATTTTACAATTTTTTTTTCTATTTCTGTAAACAATATCATTGGTATTTTGCTAGGAATTGCATTGAATCTGTAGATTACTTTGGGTAATATGGACATTTTACCAACATTGATTCTTCCAATCCATGAACATGAAATATCTATTCATTACTTGATGTCCTCTTCAATTTATTTCATCAGGTTCTATTGTTTTTAATTATAGAGATCTTTTACTTCTTTGGGTAATTCCTGGGCATTCAATTTTATTTGTGACTATTAAAAACAGAGTTACCTTTTTTTTTTTTTTTTTTTTGAGGCGGAGTCTCGCTCTGTCGCCCAGGCTGGAGTGCAGGGGCGCGATCTCCACTCACTGCAAGCTCCGCCTCCCAGTTCACGCCATTCTCCTGCCTCAGCCTCCCGAGTAGCTGGGACTACAGGCGCCCGCCACCGCGCCTGGCTAATTTTTTTTGTATTTTTAGTAGAGACGTGGTTTCACCGTGTTAGCCAGGATAGTCTCGATCTCCTGACCTCGTGATCCGCCGGTCTCGGCCTCCCAAAGTGCTGGGATTACAGGCTTGAGCCACCGTGCCAGGCCAGAGTTACCTTTTTTACTTCCTTTTCAGATTGTTCACTGTTGGCATATAGAAAATGATACTGGTTTTGTATGTTGATTATGTATCCTGCAACTTTACTGAATTTGTTTATTGGTTCTAAATATTTTTTGATTAAGTCTTTAGGTTTTTCCAAATATAAAATTATGTTACCTGCAAACAAGGGTAATTTGTCTTTCTCCTCTCCGATTTGGATTTCCTCTCCTTCTTCCTCCTGTTTGATTGCTCTAACTAGATCTTCCAGTACTATGTTGAATAACAATGGTATAAGAGGGCATTCTTATGGTGCTCCCAATCTCAGAGGAAATAATTCACATTTTTCCCATTTAGTGTGATACTAGCTGTGGGCCTGTTGCATATGGCTTTTATTGTATTGTGTTCCTTCTATGCCATTTTTGAGGATTTGTGTTATGACAGGATTTTGAATTTTGTCAGGTGTGTTTTTCAGATCAGTTGAAATGATCATATGGTGTTTGTCCTTCGTACTGTTGATATGATGCATCACATTGATTTGCATGTCTTGGACCATCCTTGCATCCCAGGAATAAATTCCATTTGGTCATGATAAGTAATCTTTTGAATGTATTGTTGAATTCATATTGCTAGTATTTCTTGAGGATTTTTTATCAATATTCATCAGAGATATTGGCTGTTGTTTTCTTTTTCTGATCTGTCATTCTCTGGTTTTTATATCAGAATAATAGTGACCTCATGAAATCACTTTGGAAATATTCCCTCCTCCCCTGTTTTTAAGAATAGTTTGAGTAGAATTCGCATTAGTTCTTCTTTAAATACTTGGTAGAATTGAGCAGTGATGCCATTGGGTTCCAGGCCTTTCACTGGGAGATTTTTATTATGGTCTCAATCTCGGTATTTGCTATTGATCTGTTCAGGTTTTGGATTTCTTTCTTGTTCAATCTTGGTATGTCGAATGTGCCCAGAAATTTATCAATTTCTTTTAGCTTTTCCCATTTATTGGCATATAGTTACTCATACTAGCCACTAATGCTCCTTTAAATTTCTGTGGTATCATTTGTAATGTCTCCTTTTTCATTCCTGATTTTATTTATTTTGATTGTCTTTCTTTTTTTCTTAATTGCTCTGGTTAAAGTTTTGTCAATTTTGTTTAACTTTTCAAAAAACCACCTGTTTTTGTCAGTGACCTTTTGCATTGTTTTCTTCATTTTAATTTCATTTATTTCCACTCTGATCTTCATTGTTTCTTTTCTTCTGCTAATTTGGGTTTGGTTTGCTCTTACTTTTCTAGTTCCTTACGATGCATCATTAGGTTGTTTATTTCATGTTTTTCCTATTTTTGATGTAAACACTTATAGATATAAATGTACCTGTTTGTACTGCTTTTGTTGTATTCCATAGGATTGGGTATGTTGTGTTTCCATCATTGTTTGTTTAACATTTTTTTTCAATTACCTTCTTAATTTCTTCATTGATGCACTGGTCATTCAGAAGAGTGTTGTTTAATTTCCATGTATTTGAAGTGTTTCTAAAATTATTCTTTTTATTGACTTCTTATTTTATTCCATTGTGGTCAGAGAAGGTGCTTAATATTACTTCACTAGTTTTTGACTGTTTTAAGATTTGTTTTGTGACTTAACATATGTTCTATCCTTGAGAATGATTCATGTGCTGAAGAAAAGAATGTGCTTTCTGCACCTCTTGGATGAAATGTTCTGTAAATATCTATTCGATTCATTTGGTCCATAGTGCAGAATAAGACCAGTGTTTCTCAGTTGATTTTTGGTCTGAAACATCTGTTCCATGCTGAAAGTGATGTTAAAGTGTCCAGCTATTATTAAATCGGGGCCCATTTTTGTCTTTAGCTCTAATAATATTTACTCTATATATCTGGTTGTTTCAGCATTGGGTGCATATATATTTAAAAGTGTAATATCTTGCTGAATTAATCCTTTCATCATAATATAGTGATTTTCATTGTCTCTTCTGTATTGTATTTTAAGTTCTAGGGTTCATGTGCACAACGTGCAGGTTTGTTACATATATATGCATGTGCTGTGCTGGTTTGCTGCACCCACTAACTCATCATTTACATTAGGTATTTATCCTAATGTTCTTCCTCCCCCATCCCCCGACTCCACAACAGGCCCCAGTGTGTGATGTTCCCCATTCTGTGTCCAAGTGTTGTCGTTGTTCAATTCCCACCTATGAGTGAGAATGTGCAGTGTTTGGTTTTCTGTCCTTGTGGATAGTTTGCTCAGAATGATGGTTTCCAGCTTCATCCATGTTGCTACAAAGGACATGAACTCATCCTTTTTCATGGCTGCATAGTATTCCATGGTGTATATGTGTCACATTTTCTTAATCCAGTCTGTCATTGATGGACATTTGGGTTGGTTCCAAGTCTTTGCTATTGTGTATAGTGCCACAATAAACATACATGTGCATATGTCTTTATAGTAGCATGATTTATATTGTTTGGGTATATACTGAGTAATGGGATCACTGGGTCAAATGGTATCTTTAGTTCTAGATCCTTGAGGAATCCCCACACTGTCTTCCACAATGGCTGAACTAGTTTACACTCCCACCAACAGTGTAAAAGCATTCCTATTTCTCCACATCCTCTCCAGCACCTGTTGTCTCCTGACTTTTTAATGATCGCCATTCCAACTGGTGTGATATGTTATCTCATTGTAGTTTTGATTTGCATTTCTCTGATGACCAGTGATGACGAGCATTTTTTCATGTGTCTGTTGGCTGCATAAATGTCTTTTGAAAAGTGTCTGTTCATATCCTTTGCCCACTTTTTGATGGGGTTGTTTGATTTTTTTCCTGTAAAATTGATTAACTTACTTGTAGATTATGGATATTAGCCCTTTGTCAGATGGGTAGATTGCAAACATTTTTTTCCAATTCTGCAGGTTGCCTGTTCACTCTGATGGTAGTTTCTTTTGCCGTGCAGAAGTTCTTCAGTTTAAATAGATCCCATTTGTCTATTTTGGCTTTTGTTGCCATTGCTTTTGGTGTTTTAGTCATGAAGTCCTTGCCCATGCCTGTGTCCTGAATGGCATTGTCTAGGTTTTCTTCTAGGGTTTTTATGGTTTTAGGTCTAACATTTAAGTCTTTAATCCATCTTGAATTAATTTTTGTATAAAGTGTAAGGAAGGATCCAGTTTCAGCTTTCTACATATGACTAGCCAGTTTTCCCAGTACCATTTATTAAATGGGGAATCCTTTCCCCATTTCTTGTTTTTTCAGGTTTGTCAAACATCAGATGGTTGTAGATGTGTAGTGTTATTTCTTAGGCCTCTGTTCTGTTCTGTTGGTCTATATATCTTTTTTGGTACCAGTACCATGCTGTTTTGGTTACTGTAGCCTTGTAGTATAGTTTGAAGTCAGGTAGCTTGATGCCTCCAGCTTTGTTCTTTTTGCTTACGATTGTCTTGGCATGGCAGGCTGTTTTTTGGTTCCATGTGAAGTTTAAAGTAGTTTTTTCCAATTCTGTGAAGAAACTCAGTGGTAGCTTGATGGGGATGACTTGAATCTATAAATTACCTTGGGCAGTACGGCCATTTTCATATTGATTCTTCCTATCCACGAGGATGGAATGTGCTTCCATTTGTTTGTTTCCTTTTTTATTTCGTTGAGCAGTGCTTTGTAGTTCTCCTTGAAGAGGTCCTTCACATCCTTTGTAAGTTGGATTCCTAGGTATTTTATTCTCTTTGTAGCAATTGTGAATGGGAGTTCACTCATGATTTGGCTCTCTGTTGATCTGTTATTGGTGTATAAGAATGCTTGTAATTTTTGCACATTGATTTTGTATCCTGAGACTTTGCTGAAGTTGCTTATCAGCTTAAGGAGATTTGGGGCTGACATGATGGGATTTTCTAAATATACAATCATGTCATCTGCAAACAAGGACAATTTGATTTCCTCTTTTCCTAATTGAATATCAGTTTTTTTCTTTCTCTTGCCTGATTGCCCTGGCTGGAACTTCCACCACTATACTGAATAGGAGTGCTGAGAGAGGGCATCCCTGTCTTGTGCCAGTTTTCAAAGGGAATGCTTTCAGGTTTTGCCCATTCAGTATGAGACTGGCTGTGGGTTTGTCATAAATAGCTCTTATTATTTTAAGAGATGTTCAATCAGTAACTAGTTTATTGAGAGTTTTTAGCATGAAGGGCTATTGAATTTTGTCGAAGGCCTTTTCTGCATCTATTGAGATAATCATGTGTTTTTTTCTTTGTTTCTGTTTAAGTGATGGATTATGTTTATTGATTTGTATATGTTGAACAATCCTTGCATTCCAGGGCTGAAGCCAACTTGATTGTGGTGGATTAGCTTTTTGTTGTGCTGCTGGAATCGTTTTGCCAGTATTTTATTGAGGATTTTTTCATCCATGTTCATCAGGGATATTTGTCTGAAATTCTCTTTTTTTGTTGTGTCTCTGCCAGACTTTGGTATCAGGATGATGTTGGCCTCATAAAATGAGTTAGGGAGGATTCCCTCTTTTTCTATTGATTAGAATAGTTTGAGAAGGAATGGTACCAGCTCCTCTTTGTACCTCTGGTAGAATTCCACTGTGAATCGGTCTGATACTGGACTTTTTTTAGTTGGTAGGCTATTAATTATTGCCTCAATTTCAGAGTCTGTTATTGGTCTGTTCAGAGATTCAACTTCTTCCTGGTTTAGTCTTGGGAGGCTGTATGTGTCCAGGAATTTATCCATTTCTTCTAGATTTTCTGGTTTATTTGCGTAGAAGTGTTCTGTGACGGTAGTTTGTATTTCTGTGGGATTGGTGGTGATATCCCCTTTATCATTTTTTTATTGCGTCTATTTGATTCTTCTCTCTTTTCTTCTTTGTTGGTCTTGCTAGTGGTCTATCAATTTCGTTGATCCTTTCAAAAAACCAGCTCCTGGATTCATTGATTTTTTTGAAGGGCTTTTTGTGTCTCTATCTCCTTCATTCTGCTCTGATCTTAGTTATTTCTTGCCTTCTGCTAGCTTTTGAATGTGTTTGCTCTTGCTTCTCTAGGTTTTTTAATTGTGATGTTAGGGTATCAATTTTAGATCTTTCCTGCTTTGTCTTGTGGGCATTTAATGCTATAAATTTCCCCTACACACTGCTTTAAATGTGTTCCAGAGATTCTGGTACATTGTGTCTTTGTTCTCATTGGTTTCAAAGAACATCTTTACTTCTGCCTTCATTTCCTTATTTACCCAGTAGTCATTCAGGAGCAGGTTGTTCAGTTTCCATGTAGTTGTGTGGTTTCATGTGAGTTTCTTAATCCTGAGTTCTCATTTGATTTCTCTATGGTCTCAGAGACACTTTGTTGTGATTTCTGTTCTTTTACATTTGCAGAGGAGTGCTTTACTTCCAACTATGTGGTCAATTTTGGAATAAGTGCAATATGGTGCTGAGAAGAATGTAAATTCTGTCGATTTGGGGTGGAGAGTTCTATAGATGCCTATTAGGTCTGGTTGCTGCAGAGCTGATTTCAAGTCCTGGATATTCTTGTTGACCTTCTGTCTCGTTGATCTGTCTAATATTGAGAGTGGGGTGTTAAAGTCTCCCATTATTATTGTGTGGGAATTTAAGTCTCTTTTTAGGTCTCTCAAGGCTTGCTTTATGAATCTGCATGCTCCTGTATTGGGTGCATATATATTTTAGATAGTTAGCTCTTCTTGTTGAATTGATCCCTTTACCATTATGTAATGGCCTTCTTTGTCTTGTTTGATCTTTGTTGGTTTAAAGTTGTTTTATCAGAGACTAGGATTGCAACCCCTGCTTTTTTTTTTTGCTTTCCATTGATTTGGTAGATCTTCCTCCATCCCTTTATTTTGAGCCTATACGTGTCTCTGCTCATGAGATGGGTCTCCTGAATATAGCACACTGATGGGTGTTGGCTCTTTATCCAATTTGCCAGTCTGTGTATTTTGATTGGGGCATTTAGCTCATTGACATTTAAGGTTAACATTGTTATGTGTAATTTTGATCCTGTCATTATGATGTTAGCTGGTTATTTTGTCCATTAGTTGATGCAGTTTGTTCCTAGCATCGATGGTCTTTAGCATTTGGCATGTTTTTGCAGTGGCTGGTACATGTTGTTCCTTTCCATGTTTAGTGCTTCCTTCAGGAGCTCTTGTAAGGCAGGCCTGGTGGTGACAAAATCTCTCAACATTTGTTTGTCTGTAAAGAATTTTATTTCTCCTTCACTTATGAAGCTTAGTTTGGCTGCATATGAAATTCTGGGTTGAAAATTATTTTCTTTAAGAATGTTGAATATTGGACCCCACTGCCTTCTGGCTTATAGGGTTTCTGCTGAGAGATCCACTGTTAGTCTGATGGGCTTCGCTTCGTGGGTAAATTGACCTTTCTCTCTCGCTGCCCTTAGCATTTTTTCCTTCATTTCAACCTTGGTGAATCTGATAATTATGTTTCTTGGGGTTGCTCTTCTCAAGGAATATCTTTATGGTGTTCTCTGTATTTCCTGAATTTGAATGTTGGTCTGCCTTGCTAGTTGGGGGAAATTCTCCTGGATAATATCCTGAAGAGTGTTTTCCAGCTTGGTTCCATTCTTCCCGTCACTTTCAGGTACACCAGTCAAATGTAGATTTGGTCTTTTCACATAGTCCCATATTTCTTGGAGGCTTTGTTCATTTCTTTTTACGCTTTTTTCTCTAAACTTCTCCTCTCACTTCATTTTATTAATTTCATCTATAGTCACTGGTACCCTTTCTTCCACTTGATTGAATCAGCTACTGAAGCTTATGCATGCATCATGTAGTTCTCATGCCACGGTTTCCAGCTCCATAAGGTCATTTAAGATCTTCTTTATGCTGTTAATTCTAGTTAGCCATTCGTCTCATATTTTTTCAAGGTTTTTAGCTTCCTTGTGATGGGTTCGAACGTTCCCCTTTAGTTCGGAGAAGTCTGTTAGTGCCGACTTTCTGAAGCCTACTTCTGTCAACTCGTCAAAGTCATTTTCCGTCCTGCTTTGTTCCATTGCTGGCGAAGAGCTGCGATCCTTTGGAGGAGAAGGGGCACTTGTTTTTTAGAATTTTTAGCTTTTTTGCTCTGGTTTCTCCGCATCTTTGTGGTTTTATCTACCTTTGGTCTATGATGATGGTGACCTACAGATGGGGTTTTTGTGTGGATGTCCTTTTTGTTGATGTTGATGCTATTTCTTTCTGTTTGTTAGTTTTCCTTCTAACAGTCAGGTCCCTCAGCTGCAGCTTTGTTGGAGTTTGCTGGAGGTCCACTCCAGACCCTGTTTGCCTGGGTATCACCAATGGAGGCTGCAGAACAGCAAATATTACTGCCTGATCCTTCCTCTGGAGGCTTTATCTCATAGGGACACCTGGCTGTATGAAGTGTCAGTCGGCCCCTACTGGAAGGTGTCTCCAAGTTAGGCTATACGGGGGTCAGAGACCCACTTGAGGGGGCAGTCTGTCCATTCTCAGAGCTCAAACACCGTTCTGGGAGAACCACTGTTCTCTTCAGACCTGTCAGACAGGAACATTTAAGTCTGCAGAAGTTTCCGCTGCCTTTTGTTCAGTTATGCCCTGCCCCCAGAGGTTGAGTCTACAGAGGCAGGCAGGCCTCCTTGTTGAACTGTGGTGGGCTCCTCCCAGTTCGAGCTTCCCAGATGCTTTGTTTATCTACTCAAACCTCAGCAATGGCAGATGTCCCTCTCCCAGCGAGGCTTGCCGTCTTGCAGTTCTATCTTGGAGTAGCAGTGAGCAAGGCTCCATGGGCGTGGGACCCGCTGAGCCAGGCACGGGATATAATCTCCTGGTGTGCTGTTGGTAAGACAGTTGGAAAAGTGCAGTGTTTAGGTGGCAGTGTCCTGATTTTCCTGGTACAGTCTGTCACAGCTTTCTTTGGCTAGGAAAGGGAAATCCCCTGACCCATTGCACTTCCCGGGTTAGGCGATGCCCTGCCCTGCTTCTGCTCACCCTCCATGGGCTGCACCCACTTTCTGACCAGTCCCAATGAGAAGAACCAGGTACCTCAGTTGGAAATGCAGAAATCACCCGTCTTCTGCATCAATCACACTGTGAACTGCAGACCAGAGCTGTTCCTATTTGGCCTTCTTGGAACGGAACTTCATTGTCTCTTCTTATAGTTTTTGTCTTGAAATCTCCTTTGTCTGATAGAAGTACTCCTGTCTTTATCTGCTTTCCATTGGCATAGAATATCTTTTTCCATCTCTTTATTTTCAGTCTGTGTGTGTCTTTGTAGATGAAGTGTGTTTCTTGTAGCCAACAGATCTTTGAGTCTTGTTTTTTATCAGCCATTTATGTCTTTTCATTGTAGAGTTTCATCCATTATATTCAACATTATTATTGATACATAATGACTTACTCCTGCCACTTTGTTATTTGTTTTCTGGTCTTTTCCTTTCTTCTTTTTATTCTGTCTTACTTTAGTGAAGGTGATTTTCTCTGCTAATATAACTTAGTGTCTTTGTTTGTGTATCTTTTGTATAATTTTTGGTTTGATGTTACCATGAGGCTTACAATTGCTATCCTGTACCTATTATTTTAAGCTGATAATCACCTAACACTGTTTACATACCCAAATAGACAAGCAAATGAAAACTAATAAAAACTGTATGCCTTAACTTTATGCACCTGATTTTCAAATGCTGTCACTTCTGTTTATGTCTTGTACTCTCTGTCTTCAAATGTTGTTGTATATTTTTTAATTATTTTATCATTTTCTCTTTCTACTTATGAGAAAAGTAATTTTACACATCACAGTTACAGTGATATAATATTCTATGTTTCTTTGTGTACTTACTATTACTAGTGAGGTTTGTACCTTCCGATAATTACTTATTATGCATTACTATCTTTTTCTTTCTGATTGAAGTACTCTCTTTAGCATTTGTTGTAAAACACATCAATCTGGTGTTGGTGAAATCTTTTGGCATTTGTTTGTCTGGGAAGGTCTTTATTTCTCCCTCATGTTTGAAGGTTATTTTCACTGGATATACCATTCTAGGGTAAAAGTTTTTTTTTCCTTCAACATGTTAAATATGTCATGCTATTCTCTACTGGCATTTCAGGTTTCTACTGAAGAGTCTTCTGTCAGGCATATTGTAACTCCATTTTATGCTATTTGTTTCTTTTCTCTTGCTGTTTTTAGAGTCATTTCTTTATCCTGCATCTTTGGGAGTTTTTATTGAATACCTTGTGCTAGTCTTCTTTGGATTAAATCTGCTTAGCATTCTATATCTTTATTGTACTTGGATATTTATATCTGTCTCTAGATTTGTGAAGTTCTCTATTAACTTTTTGAATAAACTTTCTACCCATATATTTTTCTCTACCTCCTCTTTAATGTCAATAACTATTAATTTAACTCCTTTGAGGCTATTTTCCACATCCTGTAGGTGTGCTTAATTACTTTTTCTTCTTTTGTCTTTTGCTTCCTCTGACTGTGTATTTTCAAATAGCCAGTCTTTAAGGTCACTAGTGGTTTCTTCTGCTTAATCAGTTCTGATATTAAACGACTCTGATGAACTCTTCAGTATGCCAATTGCATTTTTCAGTCCAGAATTCTGCTTGATTCTTTTTATTTATTTCAATCTCTTTGTTAAATTTATCTGATAGAATTCTGAATTCCTTTTCTGTGTTATCTTGAATTTATTTGAGTATCAAAACAGCTATATTGAATTATTTGTCTGAGGGGTCATATATCTCTGTTTCTCAAGGATTGGCCTCTGGTTCCTTATGTAGCTCATTTGGTGAGGTCAATGTTTTCCTGAATCATCTTGATACTTGTCTGTTCATCTCTGGTCATTGAAGAGTTAGGTATTTATTGCAGTCTTTACAGTCTAGGCTTTTGTACTTGCCCTTCTTTAGAAAGTTGTCTAGATATTCAAAAAAAACTTGGGTGTTGTGATCTAAACTATATCTGCTTCAGGGGGCACCCCAAGTCCGGTAATGCTGTGGTTCTTGCAGACTTTTAGAGGTACTGCCTTGATGGTCTTGGACAAGATCTGGTAGAACTCTCAGGATTACCAGGCAGAAACTTGTGTTCTCTTCCCTTACTTACTCCCAAATAAACAGAATGTCTCTCCTTGTTTTGAACTCCTTGAAGCATTGAACGGAGTGACACAAGCACCCCTGTGGTCACCATAACTAAGACTCCCCTGGCTCAGGTCTGAAGCCAGCACAGGACTGGGTCTCACCCAAGGCCTGCTGTAATGACTCCCTTGCTACTGCCTATGTTTGCTCAAGGCCATTAGGCTCTACAATTAGCAGGTGGCAAGCCAGGCAGGCCTGTGTCTTTCACTTCAGGGCAGTGAGTTCCCCCAGGCCTTATGTAGGTCCAGAGATGCTGCCTGGGAGCCGGGGACTAGAGTCAAAAACCTTAAAAGTTACCTAATATTCTGTCATACTCTAAACTGGCACTCAAACCACAAGCTGGAGCCCTTCCCACTCTTCCCTACCTTTCCAATGGCAGAAGAGCCTCGCCCCATGGGCACCACCACCACAGGCCCAAGAAGAGTACTGTCAGACCACCTTCAATGTACCTTTTAGGCCCAAGAGCTCTTCAGTCAGCTTGTGGTGACTGATGGCTGGCCTAGTATTCATCCTTCAGAGTAGTGGGTTCCCTTTTCCCCAGAGAAATTCCAGCAGTGCCATCCAAGAGCCAGATACTGTAATCAGGGTCTTCAAGAGCTCACTTGGTGTTGTACCCCTGCATGGAGGAGCTGGTACTGAAGGTGCAAGATAAATCCCCTTTACTTTTCCCTCTACTTTTCTCAAGTGGAAGGAGTTTCTCCCCACATCCATCATAGCTGGTAGTGTGCTGAGTCTCACCTTAAGCCCGGAAGTCTTAGAGTCTCACTTAATGCCCTCAACATAGTCCCTGTGTATTGCTGCTGGATATTCAGGGCCCAAAGTCTCTCCAGTTAGCAAGTAGTAAATGCTGCCAGGACTGGGTCCTTCCCTTCAAGGCAGTGAGTTCCCTCTGGCAGAGGACTTGTCTAGAAATGTCATCTGGGACATGGAGCCTGGAATCAGATCTTCGTGACATTTACTGGTGCCCTATCCTTCTGACTGAGCTGTTGTACAAGATGTAAGACAAAGTACTCTTCACTCTTTCCTTTCCTCAAGTGTAAGGAAGGGCTCCCCCTTGGAGCCATGAGCTGTGCAGCCTGGGGTTAAGGGAATGATGATGCCAGCACTTCCCTCGCTGCTCCAGCTGGTGTCTCAGAAGGTCATGTGACCCCAAATCCACCGTCTTTGGGCCAAGTTCAGCACTAAGACTTGTCAAAAAGTTGTAGTCCTTAGGTCCTAGATGGTTTTTCAAGTTTACTTAAAGACCCAGAGCACTTTAGCCCATGGCAGCACCACTTATGGGACCTCGAATTTTGACCAATAATATTGGTGATTCCTCTCTGACTAGGGCTGGTTAAATGCTCCCTCCATGGATGGGAATCAGCTAGATTTTGCCCAGTTTTCCTTTCTGCTATAACAGGGCAGAACTGAATTCAATGCCTCACATTTACCATACTCTCCCTCCTCCAGTGCCCAGAAATGCACTCTACATCACACTGCTGCTCCTGGGGAATGAGGGAGGGGTGGCATCAGCCATTCAAGACAGTTTGTTTTACCTCTTCAATGCCTCTTTCAGCGATATTAAGTTAAAACCAGCTACTTTGAGTGCTCACTTGATTTTTGGTTATTATGATGGTGCTTTTGTGGTGTAGATAGTTGTTAAATTGGTGTCCTTGTTGGGGGAACAATTGGTGGTGCCTTCCATACTGCTATCTTGCTCTGTCTGCAGCCAAGACACTGAATTACTTTAAAATGAAAACTTCTCTTCTGTGAAAGACAATATGAAGAGAATGGAAATATAAGTCATAGACAGGAAGAAAATATTTGCAAAACACATATTTGATAAAGAACTGTTATCCAAAATCTACAAATAACTCTTCACATTAAACAACATGTAAATGAACTTTCAATTTATAAATTTGTCTTTGTATTAGCTGTGCTCTCTACATGCAAATCTCTTCCCTGGGCTGCATTCTTCTCAGAATAAAAATTTGATCAAAGGTCTTCTTGGAGGCCCTTTTTTCCTGACCATGTAATCTCAAGCAGAGGCTGCTGTCCTCTCTGTGTATTCCTTTCTAACAGATAGAAAGGCTGGGATAAGGCTTTCTTCTTTGGGCCAAAGCTCCCAAAAAAAGAGGTGTTTTAAGCAGATTTTTGTGCCCCCAGAGTAAGGGCACCTACACTCATACTCACAGCTCTGGGCAAGACCTACCTTCAGGCTGATCTGCCCCAGTCCTCAGGCATTAGGTGCCCCAGAGAAGACACAGGGTATGGACAGGTAAGCCAAGGGGCAGGGGTGAGGTGTCTGGCTTTCACAAGTTTCCCACTGTATCAGGGTCACACGGAGGAATCTTGCTGTTTCTGCATGCTCTGTGGTGAGGAGAAATGATTAGCTGGGAGCCAATTAAGGATTTTGTCAGAGGCAGGGGAACTTTGAATAAACTAGATATTTAAACTGAAATAAAACCATTTAAATCATAAGAGCCTGAGATATATTAGTTATACGAGATTAAAAAGTGGCATTTTGTTTGCAAAAAAAAAAAGAGACAATACAAAAATAAATAAAAAGAAAAATTGGCAAACAAACAGAACCGACACCATCGAAGAAGACAAGCAGATGGCAAATAAACATGAAAAGATGTTCGGTATCATATGTTATTAGGAAACTGCAAATTAAAACAACACCTAGATAACACTACACATGTATTATTTTGGCCAAGTTTCAAGACATTTTCAACATCAAATGCCGAAGAGGATTAGGAGCAACAAGAATTCTCATTCCTTGCTGATGGCAATGCAAAATAATGCAGTTACTTGGCAGACATTTTGACAGTTTCTTACAAAGTTAAACATACTCTTACCATATGATTGAGCAGTTGTGTTTCTTGTATTTACCCAAATAAATTGAAAACATATATTGACACAAAAATCTGCACACAGATACTTATAGTAGCTTTATTCATAATTGCCCAAACTTGGAAACAACCAAGATGTCCCTCAATACATGAATGGATAAACAACCTGTGGTACCTCCAGACAGTGGAATATTATTTAGTGCTAAAAAGAAATGTGTTATCAAGCCATAAAATGATGAAGCTTGATAGTCCCGGCTACTTGGGAGGCTGACATGAGAATCGCTTGAACCCAGTAAGTGGGGGTTGCAGTGAAGCGAGATCACACCTCTGCACTCAGTGCACTGCAGCCTGGGTGACAGAGAAATAATCTGTCTCAAAAACCAAAAAAACAAAAGGACCTGTAGTTCTGGGCTCCCTCCCTCATCTGTGGACACGGGTCACTTCTGGGCTGCTTTGACCAAGAAATAAAACTTGCTTTTATAAGGAATAAAGGAAAGCCTTTTATATGGTGGCTCATGCCTGTAATCTTAGCACTTTGGGAGGCTGAGGCAGGCGGATCAACTGAGGTCAGGAGTTCGAGACCAACCTGACAAACTTGGAGAAACTCCATCTTTACTAAAAAAAATACAAAATTAGCCGGGCATGGTGGTGCATGCCTGTAATCCCAGCTATTCAGGAGGCTAAGGCAGGAGAATCCCTTAAACCCTGGAGGTGGAGTTTGTGGTGAGCCGAGATTGCACCGTTGCACTCCAGCCTGGGCAACAAGAGCAAAACTCCGTCTAAAGAAAAAAAAAAAAAAAAAAAGAGTAAAGGAAAACAGCAGTGAACCACATCCACTTCTATTAAACTTACTATGATGTGACTCTTTTCCACCTCTTATCTGCTACTGTGATAGTAAACCAAAGTGAAGGCAGTTTGTCTTTCTCCCCAGTCTTAAATGAGAAAGAGCCTGAGACTGGTCTGTCATAACTGAAAAATATTTAGTTTTAGGACCCGCAAATCACTGCTTTAGTGACTTCCTCAGTTTTGATTATTAAAAGCCTCTTGTTGCTTCTTAGATTATCCAAAACGTCTATTTTGGTTTTCTGGTTAGGTTTGTCCCGACTGAATAGCAACCCAGGTCTGCACACTTTTGATTCCTTTCATTTACATTCAAATGGATCTGCCTCATGTCTCAAATCCCTTATGGTCCCTCTGTGTGCTGTCAGTTACACTGAATAAGCTAATTTGTGTTAAGTTTTTAATGGTCCATTTTACTTCCCTTCTGAGAAGTCATATGTATCTACACTACCAACCTCAAATAATATGGTAAACCTGAAAGAATTACAATACCATTGGAAGCTAAGACTCATGAAAGCATTCTATAAAATGAATTCCATTTATTGACCCTCCTAAGTCTATCAAAATAGTAGAGAGAAGAGACATTTATGAGGAGAGTTTCAGGAGAAGATAGTTGATATGATTGTGGCTGGTAAGTCAGTAATGATAATAATTACTCAGAGAATTCACATTGCAATCTAGTTTTTGTCTGTTCCAGAATCTCAGTATCAGTCTCAACACACACATTGAAATCCTGCCATTTCAACACCTCCAGCATGATTCTTCAAGTCTTTGTGTCTTTTCACATAGGCCATTCCATGTGCATGGTATGTCCCTTCTCTTTCTTGTCGTGAAGTGAAATTGCATTCATTCTTTAAAACCTAGTTAAAATATTACCTCCTCTTTAAGATGTCCCCTGATGTTTCCAGGAAAAAAATTTTCTGACTTGTTTTTATTGTCATTTGGTTTACATTGTATATAAAGTCGTTATTACATTGTATTATAGTAACCTTCTTTTTTGACCAGACCAGAAATATTTGCTAGAAGCAAGCATATCATATTCAACTTAGTATTCTTTTTTAGGGCTTAATGATGTACCTAAACCATAACATAGAGAAGCATATGGATAAATAAAACTAATGAATGAACATATTGCCTTTCAGAAAAGTCCGCTTATGAGGGGGCAGCAGCTTTCGGCAGGTACAATAATCAGCATTTCTTAAGAAAAAGGTTCTATTTCTGCTATAGAGATCTTATAAATATCAGCATTAAACAAGTGTGTAAATTATGAAATTGAGTTAAAAAATTATAGTGAGCCCAATTTTTACAACAGAGTCTTATGATTTGGTGATGATTTTGTTTCTCAGATTTTTGTCAAAAATTGCACTGACTGCAATTTTTGACAAAAGAGAATGGCAATTTTACAGTATACAAAACATTATTGTTAACTATAGTCACCGTCCTGTGCACTAGGACGCCAGAAGAGAGGATTTTGAATGTTCTCACTACAAAGCAATGATGAACATATGAGGTGATGAATATGCTAATTACCCTGATTTGATCATTATACAAGGTATACCTGTCGCCAAGCATCATATTGTACTCCCTAAATATGCACGGTTATTTTGGGTCAATTAAAATGAAAAAAATTATAACGGCAATTTCACCACACATACTTTTATCATAGTGAAGAAATGGGAATAAGAGAAGTGTGTAGGCCTACTTGCAATTAATCTATGTCTCAATTATATGCACTAATAAATTTGGAGCATTTTTTGCTTCAAAGAAACTTGAACACAAAAATTTGATAAGCACTGATATTTGTAAATTACCAGCTTGTGTGATAACTTCATGATATATTTCTTATAGAAACAACAGGTGCTGGAGAAGATGTGGAGAAATAGGAAAACTTTTACACTCTTGGTGGGACTGTAAACTAGTTCAAGCATTGTGAAAAACAGTGTGGTGATTCCTCAAGGATCTAGAACTAGAAATACCATTTGACCCAGCCATCCCATTACTGGGTATATACCCAAAGAATTATAAGTCATGCTGCTATAAAGACACATGCACACGTATGTTTATTGCGGCACTATTCACAATAGCAAAGACATGGAATCAACCCAAATGTCCATCAGTGACAGACCGGATTAAGAAAATGTGGCACATATACACCATGGAATACTATGCAGCCATTAAAAAGGATGAGTTTGTGTCCTTTGTAGGGACATAGATGCAGCTGGAAACCATCATTCTCAGCAAACTATTGCAAGAACAGAAAACCAAATACCCCATGTTCTCACTCATAGGTGGGAAATGAACAATGAGATCACTTGGACTCAGGAAGGGGAACATCACACACCGGGTCCTATTGTGGCGAGAGGGGAGGGATAGCATTAGGAGATATACCTAATGTAAATGACGAGTTAATGGGTGCAGCACACCAACATGGCACATGTATACATATGTAACAAACCTGCACGTTGTGCACAAGTACCCCAGAACTTAAAGTATAATAATAATAATAAAAAAGAAATACAATATACAGTTACTTAAAAAGATGAAATGCTCTGGTATAAACCTATCCAAACATGTATAAGGCTTGTATGTTAAAAACTGCAAAATGCTGATGACATAACTCAAAGAAGGCCTAAATAAAAGAAAAGACATACTGTTTTCATGGACATGAAGACACAGCATCATAAATATGTGAATTCTCCCCAAATTGACATGCAGTTTTAACACAATTACTGTCAAAATTCCAACAAGTTTTTTTGTAGATATTGACAAGATATCTGAGATTGACTTATTTAGAAATGCAAAAGAATATGATAATTTTCAAAATTTTGAAAAAGTAAAGTTGGAGAAATAGGTCTACCCAATTTTAGGAGTTGTTTTATATTGCCTGTAATCAACATTGTATATTATTGAAGGGAAGCTAGACACATAGATTAAGGAAATAGAATAGCAAAACCCAAAATAGACCCACACAAATATAATAGATTTCGGTAATATGGGGCAAAAGCAATTCGATGAAAAAAAAAATAGATTTTTCTTTGACAAATGGTGCTGGAGCAATTGGATACCCAATGAGAGAAGAAAAATCTTAATGTAAGTCATACATTATATAAGAGTTAACTCAAAATGGATCACAACTTAAATGTAAAATTACAAAAATTGTAGGAAAAATATCCCAGAAGGAACTTAACAGAATCTAGGGCAAGGTAGAGGTTTTTAGATATAGCAGCAAAAGCATAGTTTATAAATTGGAATTTGGATAAATTATGTTTCATCAGATTAAAAACTTTTGCTCTGTGAAACACTCTCCTGTTAAAATAATGAAAGGAGAAGCTCCAGACTGAGAGAATGTATTTGCAAACCACATATCTGAGAAAGGACAGAATATATAAAGAATTCTCAAAGCTCAACAGGAAAAAAAAAAAGCCACTTAGATAATAAGCACAATACATGAAATAATATTTTGTCAAAGAGGACATACACATAGCAAATAAATGCATGAAAAGCTGTTCAACAATTTTAGTCAAATACTAGTTAAAACCACAATGAGATATCACTATATACTTATCAGAATGTCAAAAATGAAAATTAAGAATAACAACAAATACCAATAACACTGCAGAAAAACTGGATCACTCTTTTAATACCAGTAGGAATTTGAAATGGTTTATCCACACTGAAAACAGTTTGGCATTGTCTTAAAATTAACCACGCCACTACCGCGTGACCCAGCAAATGCATTAGTGGGCATTTATCTCAGAAAAATAAAAAGCTTTCTCACACAAAAACTTGAAGATGAGTGTTCATGGCATCTTAATTCATAATAGCTAAGAACTGGAAACAATTCAGATGTCCTTAATAAATGGTTAAGTAAACAGGGCTATATCTATTCCATGAAATAATACTTAATAAAATAGGAATAAAGTTTTGATATGCACAACAACTCGAATGACTCTTCAGAACACTATGCTAAGCATAAAAACTCAATCTCCAAAGTTCACATACCGCAGGATTATATTTTGTATGATGTTATAAAGTAACAATATCTTAACAAATGAGAACAGGTTTGCAGACCATGGTTGTCAGAGATTCAGGAGGTGAGGAAAATGGATGTAACTATAAAGGGGCAGCATAAGGAATCTCTGTGGTGTCGGAAATGCTCTGTACGTTGATATCATGACTGTATCAATGTCAATACCCCAATTGTGATATTGTACTATGGCTTTGCAAGATGTCAGCACTGGCAAAAGCTAGGTAAAGGAGTAGATGTGGTCTCTGCGTTATTTCCTGCAACTGAATGTGAACCTATTGTGTAATTACCTTAAAACAAAAAATTTAATTAAAAAATATATAAGGCAATAAAGAGTATGCAAGGGTTTTACCTGGAGTAAGCAGATATGGCATATTGCAATGTAAAGTAAAACATACAGTATTATGGCATAGTAAATATAATAGATAATGACTGCATTGGGGTTTTAATTAATTAATTAATTTTTTTTTTTTAAAGATAGGGTCTTCTCACTTTTGCCCAGACTGGAATGCAGTGGCACCGTAATGGCTCGCCGCAGACTCGATCTTTTGAGCTCAAGACATTCTCTTGCCTCAGCCTTCTGAGTAGCTGGCACTACAGGCTGGGCCATCACATCTGGCTTTTTTTAAATGTGTATATATATATATACTTTATTTTTTAGAGATGGGGTGTTGATATGTTGCCTAGGCTGGATTCGAACTCCTGGGCTCAGGCGATCCTCCAGTCTTGGGCTCTCAAAGAGTTGGGCTTACAGGCACGTGAGCCACCATGCTGAAACAGGGTTTTAATTTAAAATGAAGGCTGGTTAGGAGCACTATGCAATGCATGCTATTCCAATTGACTACTAAAATTTCTGTAAAGAAATCTGGAAAAAAAATATAAACATTAAAACTGAAAATTAAGACTTACTAGACTGGGAAAAAATTGCCACACATGACAAGGTGAATGGAAATGGATTCAAAAACTGAATCAGTATTTTTGCTATGCTGACATAGAGAACGTTACAGAAATAGAATTTTGGAATAGGTATGCCTTATTTTTTATGATGGTATGATTTACAAACGAATGAAGTCTAGAATATGTAGTATTATACCAGTCACAGAAGGGGTTTTCTAAGAGACAACAGCAATTTGATCAATTTGAACCCCTATACAAATGTTTAGGAAAAATTTAATCTTCAATAACGGTAGAGAATATGCAAAAATTTTCCAGAAGAATGAATTAAAACTTTTTGTGAAATTTAAAGGAGCAAGTAATTGGGTATCAGAGGATTCATTAATTGTATTTAATAGGCTTTTTTTTAAACCTCTGTCTTAACTTTCTTTGAGCAATTCATTTATATTTTTATATCAGAAATATGATCTTTTGGAGGCCGAGACGGGTGGATCACGAGGTCAGGATATCGAGACCGTCCTGGCTAACACGGTGAAACCCCATCTCTACTAAAAAAATACAAAAAACTAGCCGGGCGAGGTGGCGGCGCCTGTAGTCCCAGCTGCTCGGGAGGCTGAGGCAGGAGAATGGCGTGAACCCGGGAGGCGGAGCTTGCAGTGAGCTGAGATCCGGCCACTGCACTCCAGCCTGGGCGAGAGCGAGACTCCGTCTCAAAAAAAAAAAAAAAAAGAAAAAAAGAAATATGATCTTTTATAATTACAAATTGATGGAGACAAACTTATTCAACATTTTGAAACAGCTTATATCTTGTATTAGTTGTGGAAGGAGATAATTTAGGGAAAGTAGAATTAATATATAAATATTATTAGGAAAGATCAAGCAAGATCAAATTCTCTGAAGAAAGTTTTAAAGAAAATTTATGTGGTGCTCTAAAATGTGGCAGTGGCTAATGTTTTCACAAACAGTTTTAGCTTGTAGAAAGTTCTCAGAGATAAGTACTATTTTATCATTCTCCAGTTTATCATACTTGTTACGAGCTACAGTCAAAATGAGTGTAGGAAACAAGAAAGGAATAAGTGAGAATTGTTGCTTGTGGGTATGACAATTTAAGGGGAGGAATTTAAATGATATATCAGAACAGCTGTATTTAGGGAAACATTTTATACTTTCTATATTCTAAAGTTAATTTTTCTTCTTTCTTCCTCCTTAAAACAATTTTCCACAATGTTTCAGTTTTGCAAATGGGTTCCATCTAATTAATCTATGAAGTGATGATAATATGATTAATCTATGAAGTGTTGGGGGAAATATAGCATAAATGTGCAAAGCAAAACATGGCATTTCAAGCCTGAAGGATTTTGAGATTACCTCATTTATCTGTATACGATGTCTAAAAGCCTCAACTAAGTAAATACAGAAGTTTAGTAAATGTATGTCACAGTGTTTTATTATCTTACTCATGAGAATAACAAACATGAGAGCCTTATTTCAAGACAATTTGTATACAATTCTCATAAGCTTGAATATAGAAACTAACTAGATATATAGTTTCTATATACATTAGCATATTGATTTCAGGATGTCTATTTTACTTTCCAAATTAACACTACCTATAAGAGTCATTAATCTAATCATCACTTTATGTTTCAGTTAATTATAAATGCTGTTGAACTACACTTGGCCAGGCATTGATCCATATATATCTTACTAGAAATATCCTTAAAATGCAGTGTATGACCATTCATCATTAAATTCACTTATGAAGCACCCTTTGCATTTCTTTTTATGCTACAGTGCTCAGTTCCAAGCTGATCCTTGGACTAGATTTTTGGCTGATTCGAGCACAATCTGATAAAGTCAAAGGTTTGGTCTTATTAACACTGTTTCATAGTCACAGGTTTCACTTCTCTCTCTAGCTTACAAAAAGATGTGGACATAGAAACTTCTGGGGAAAAATTCAAAAGGAGTTTAAGGCAATCGTAACCTCTGGAAATGAATATTTAATAATTTTATTCAATAAATTCATTCATTTCTTAAAAAATAAAAATCTCGTTCTAACAATTCATGTACCCTCAGAAGTATAGTGCATCTATTAAGAACACTGCCTTTTGAGTTAGACTGCCTTGGTTTAAATCTTGACTTTGTCATGTATTAAATATATACTTTTGAAAAATTTATGTAACCTCTTCTTTACGTGTCAATTTTCTTATATATAGAATAGGTATAATCTAGTAACTACTGCATAGAATTATATAACGATAAAATGAGTTAGTACATATAAAGCCCTTATAATTGACTACTACATAGCATCAGATAAATTATTATTATTAATTTTAGTATCAAGGAATAGGGTAATGCCTTAATCTTATTATTTAAATATCAGAATTTTTTCTTGCCTTATTTTTTAATTTTTATTTTAAGTTCAGGGGTGCAAGTGCAGGTTGTGACAAAAGTAAACTTGTGTCATGGGGGTTTGTTATGCAGATCATTTCCTCACCCAGGTATTAAGTCTAGTACCCGTTATTTATTTTTCCTGATCCTCTCCCTATTCCTATCTTCCACCCTTGGAAAGGCCTCAGTGTGTGTTCATCCCCTCTATGGGTCCATGTGTTCTCATCATTTAGCTCCCACTTATAAGTGAGAATATGTGGTATTGATTTTCTGTTACTGTATTAGTTTGCTGAGGATAATGGCCTCCAGTTCCACCCATGTTCATGCAAAGGACATGATCTCATGTTTTATGACTGTATAGTATTCCATGATGTGTATGTGCCATATTTTATTTATCTACAATATTATTGATGGCCATTTAGGTTGATTCCATGTCTTTGCTATTGTGAATAGTGCTGCAATGAACATTCTCTATTCTGTTCCATTGGACTATGTGTCTGGTTTTATACTTTACCATAATGTTTTGATTAATATAGCTTTGTAATAAATTTAAAAACTGGGTAGTGTAATGCCTCCAGTATTTTATCACTTTCAGTATTACTTTTACCACTCAAGGCTCTATTCTGGTTTCATAAAAATTATAGCATTGCTTTTTTCTATTTTTGTGAAAAATGACATTTCTATTTTGAGAGAGATTGCCCTGAATCTATAGATTGGTTTATGTCATAAGGCCATGTTAACAATATTAACTTTTTAAATCCAAGATCATGGGATGTCTTTCCATTTCTTTGTGTGCTGTTAAATTTCTTTCACCATTGTTTTGTCATTTTCCGTGTAGAGGTGTTTCACCTTCTTAGTTAAATTTATTCGTAGGTGGGTTTTTTTTGTAGCTATTACACTTGGGATTGCCTTCTTGATTTCTTTCTCAGCTAGTTCAATATTGGTATAT
Source organism: Papio anubis (assembly GCF_008728515.1). NCBI lineage: Eukaryota > Metazoa > Chordata > Mammalia > Primates > Cercopithecidae > Papio > Papio anubis. The sequence goes on from NC_044979.1 coordinate 12,777,484, forward strand.
AGAAACATTACAAATTTTGTGTGTTGATTTTGTATACTGCAAATTTACTGAAACTGTTTATCACATATAAGAAGTTTTGGTGGAGTTTTTAGGTTTTCTACGTATAAGATCATGCCATCTGCAAAGAGGGGTAATGTGTCTTCTCTTTTTCCAATTAGGATGTTTTTATTTCTTTCTCTTGCCTGGTTGCTCTGGCTAGAACTTACAGCTCTATGTTGTACAGGAATGGTGAAAGTGGGGATCATTATCATATTCCAGTCCTTACATGAAAGACTTTCAGCTATTCTCCATTCAGTATTATGGTAGCTGTATGCTTCGCGTATTTTGCCTTTACTATGTTGAGATTTGTTCCTTCTATGCCCAGTTTATTGAAAAATTTTTATCATAAAGGGATGTCGAGTATTGCCAGTGTTTTTTTTCTGTGTCCATTGAGATGATCATATGGTTTTTGGCCCTCATTCTGTTATTATAATGTATCATGTTTATTGCTTTGAATAGCGTGAATCCTCTTTGCATCCCTGACATAAATTCCACTTGATGATGGTGTATTACATTTTTGATGTGCAGATTTGATTGTCTTCAATTTTGTTGGAAATTTTTGCATCTGTGTTCATCAGGAATATTGTTTTATGGTTTCACATATTTGTTGCATACTTGTCTAGTATTAGGGTAATGTCGGACTCATTGAATGAGTAAGGGAGAATTCCCTCCTCTTCAAATTTTGGGCATAGTTTGGAGAAAATTTGTATTACTTTTTTTGTTAATTTTGGAAGAAGTTGGCAGTAAAACCATCTGACCCTGGACTTTTATTCACTGGGGCAATTTTATTAGGGTTCAGTCTCATGACTTATTATTGGTCTGTTCAAATTTTCTACATTTTCCTGATTGAATCATAGTAAGTAGTGTGTGTTTAGGAATTTGTTTTCTCTAGGTTTTCAAGTTTGTTGGTTCAAGTTCATAATCATCTCTGATAATGTTTGTATTTCTATGGTATCAGTTGTAGATTGCCATTTTCATATCTAATTTTATTTATTTGAATCATCTCCCTTTTTTCTTGGTTAGTCTAGATAGCAGTTTATCAAATTTTCTTATGTTTTCAAGAAAAAATTACAAATTTTGTGTTTTGATGATTCTTTGTATTAATTTTTAGTCTCTATTTTGTTTTGTTTTCTCTGGTCTTTATTCTTTCTCTCTTTCTCCAAATCTGAGTTTTGTTTGTTCATACTTTTCTAGTTCTTTAAGATGCATTGTTATTTATTTGATATCGCTCTACTTTTTTGATGAAGGCATTTATTACTATAAGCTTTACTCTTAGCACTGGTTTTGCAGTACTCCAAAGATTTTTGTATACTGTGTTTCAATTTGCCTGTGTAATGACTTTTTAAATTTCTTCCTTAATTTTTTTCTTGACCCAATGTTCATTCAGGAGAATGTTGTACCATTTCCCTGTATTTGTACAATTTTCAAAGTTTTTCTCATTACTGAATTTTAATTTTTAGCTGTTGTGGTCTGAGAAAATACTTGATATGATCTTCATACTTTAAAATTAGTTGAGAATTACTCTCTGTCCTAACATATGTTCTAGTGGAGAGATGTTTCATGTGTGCATGAGAAGAATGTGTGTTCTGTAGTGATTGGATGAAATGTTCTGTGCCTGTTAGGTGCATTTAATCTAAAGTACAGCATACTAAAGTACAGCATAAATCCTAGTTTCTTTGTAAATTTTCTATTTCATATGTCTAATACTGAGATTGGGGTGCTGAAGTCCCCAGCTATGATTATATTAAAGTCTATATCTCCCTTTAGCTCTAATATTTGCTTTACATATGTGAGTTGTCTGGTATTGAGTGCATATATATTTTGAATTGTTATATTCTGTTGCTGAATTGATCCCCTAATCATTATATACTGATTTTTTATCTCTTTTTACTGATTTTGACTTGAAATTTGTCTTATCTAATAAAAGTATGGCTAACTTTACTCACTTTTGGGTTTTGTTTGTGTACATTATTGTTTTCATTCCTTTCCTTTCAGCCTATATGTGTCTTTACAGGTGAGATGAGTTTCTTGTAGACAGCATATAGTTGGATCATTTCTTTAAAAATCAGGCTGTATCTTTTAAGTGAAAAGTTTAATTATTTTATTTTCAAGGTTATGATTGATATGTGATATATTATTTTTGTCATTTTATTAATTGGTTTCTGGTGGTGTTTTGAATATCTTTCATTTCTTTCACTTTTTGTTTATTGTTACAGTTTGGTGGTTTTCTGTAGTGCTAATAGTTGAGTCCATTCTCTTCTTTGTGTGATTCCTCTATCAGTGGGTTTTTCTTTCATGCATTTCCATGATGATAGGAAATCATCTTTCCTATCATCTTTCACTTTCAGATGTTAGACTCTCTTGAACATTTTTTTGTATGGCAAGTCTAATGGTAATGAATTCCCTCAGGTATTGATTGTCTGAGAAAAACTGTGTTTCTCCTTCATTTAAGAAAAATAATTTTGCTTGATGTAGTATTCTTGGCTGACAGTGTTTTCTTTCAGCACTTTGAATATATCATCTAATTCTTTATCAAAACCTGTAAGGTTTTTGTGAGAAAACTGCTGTTGCCTTCAATTCTGGGTGTATGCAGTAGTTATGTCTTCATATGATTACTTTGGCTGTAAATAGCACCAGTGGTGCCTGATTTCCTTAGTGGCTTAGGGTGTGGTTAGTAGAGGCTGTGATAAAGTTTTGATGAGAATGGGGACATCAGATCAGCTTGTCCTCAGGCCTCAGTGGTGGTGGCTGCATGCCAAATATGCCTGTTCTTGAGTCCCAGGTCTGAATATGCTGGTATTTGTGTTAGTGTGTCAAGGCAGGCCAATTCTTGGCCTTCAGGTGGCTTTCTTGAAGGCCAGCAGGGGTAGCAGGAGGCTGGGCAGGTGCATGAGACCTTAAGACCCTGAGGAGTAGGTGTGCTATATAGGTGATGACAGTTAGCAGTGGAGGGACAATCATCTGACTCCCAAGTGGTCTATGCTGGTATTGGTTGTGACTACAATAGGCTTGGTGAGCCAGTATCTAGGCCTGGTGATGGCATATATATGTGGATGCCATCTATACTGACACTGGCAGGTTGGGAGGGCCCATCTGGGAGGGCCCGTCTTCAGGTGGAGAGGAGTGCTCAGGCACCAAAGGTTGTGTATGAGGCTGAGCAATTCCCAGGCCTTTGGACGGTGTGCTCAGGCACTGTGGGCAGGGGTGGAGACAGGCTGGGTGGGCCTGTCATCAGGCCTCCAAGTGTGCTTTCTGGCTTTGGGGGGCAGGGGTGAGATGACACCGAGCTACCCAGCAAAATGCTGAGGTGGAGACTGTAGTGGCTCTGCTATAGCCTTGCTGCTGAGTAGGGCAACATTGCTTTCAGTGGTAAACAGGTGCATGAGAAGTGTGTATTTTTTCTTTAAGTGATGGTTGCAAGCAGGGTAGCCTGTCTTCAGGGTGCTTGCAAATGCAAGGCAGTACTGCTACTGAGGGTGACAGAGTAACTATAATGGCATGTGCTTTGATAGTGGCAGCCACAGCTGGCAGTGTTGACTTGCTGTGGACTGGGGATGTCAATGAGGCTCCAGGATCTTTAGATGGAGGAGTTATTGGGCTCCAGGTTAAGGTGCAGTCTGATGGTGGTTGGGTTCTCAATGTGGCACTATGCTGTAGCTTCTGAGAACTCGGGGTGTATGAGATCCAGTGTGAGCTCCCACTCTGAAGCAATGATGTCATATGGTATTGAGGGATCTTCCTATGTTAGTCTCAGGGCCCATGTGGGTTGAGGGGCTGTCCCATAGCAGGAATCTGGGGTGGAAATATGGACTGCTACTGGTCACTCACTTACTATTTGCTCACACTGGGGATACTCAGTGGGCTCCCAGTCAATCTTAGCCTAGCAGGCTGCCTTGTTTGTCTCTCTTTTCTTGACATTAGAGTTACCTGTAATTTCTCTGTTGAATTCCAATATTTGCTCCTAAATGATCTATTTAAAGTGTGATTATAATGTCCTTGTTTTGATTATTTCTAATGGAGGAAGTGAGTACCGAATATTGCTAGTCATCAGTTTTAAAATTCCTTAAGTTTACTGTATTTTGGATAATAGTCATTTTAACTGGGATGAAATAATAATGCATTCTGGTTTTGATTCACATTTCTCTGATGATTCATGATAATGAAATTTTTTTTACATACCTGTTGACTACTGATATCTTCTTTTGAGAAATACTCCTTCACATCATTTGCCTATTTAAACTGTATTATATTAGTAGTGGTAGTAGTAGTAGTAGTTGTAGTAGTAGCATTGTCATTATTATTGCTGTTGACATTTTGTTCATCATATATTCTTGTGCCAATCTTATGTTGGGATTTGCAAATATTTTTCTTCCATTCTATAGTTTATCTCTTCATTGTGGTTTTCCTTTTCTATGTAAAAGCTTTTAGCCTGATATAATCCCATTTGTCTACTTTTGCTTTTTTGTTTATGCTTTTGCAGTCTTTCCATAACCAAAACATATTTCCTCAGACCAATGTCCTGAAGAATTTCCTCAAAATTTTCTTCTAGTAGTATGATAGTTTCAGATACCACATTTACATCTTTAATCTACTTTATATTTTTTTTTTGTATGTGATAAGCAATAAGAGTCTAGTTTCATTCTTCGGCATGTGAATTTCCTGTCTTTCCAGCACCAATTATTGAAAAGACAGTCCTTTTCCCCAATGCATGGTGTTGGTGCCTTTGTAAAAAATGAATTGACCATAAATATGTGTATATATTTCTGTATTCTCTATTTTGTTCCAATGTTCAATGTGTTGTTTTTATACCAATATCATGCTATTTTGATTACCATAGCTTAGTAGTATATTTTGAAGTCAGGTAGTGTGATGCCACCAGCTTGCTTCTTTTCCTCATAATTGCTTAGGGTATTTGGGTTACTTTTTGGTTTCATATGAATTTTAGGATTGCTTTTTTATTCATGTTAGAAATGTAATTTTTATATTGATGGGGATTACTTTGAAACTGTAAATTGTTTTGTTTACTAAGGACATTTTAAAATATTAATTCTTCGAATCCATGAATAGAATATCTTTCCATGTTTGTGTAATGTTTAATTTCTTTTTTTTGACTTTTGTTATCCTTAGCAAACTAACACAGGATGAGAAAAACAAATACCACATGTTCTCCCTTATAAGTGGGAGCTAAATGATGAGAACACATGGACACGTACAGGGGAACAGCAGGATGGCGGGTAGGAGGAAGGAGAGGATGGGGAAAAATAACTAATTGCTGCTAGGCTTTAATACCTGAGTGATGAAATAATCTGTATTCTTTAATTCCTTCATCAGTGTTTCACAGTTTTTATTGTAGATATCTTTTACTTCTTTGGTTAAATTTATTCCTAGGTATTTTATTTATTTTTTGTCTCTATTGTAAATGGAATTGCTTTTGAAATTCCTCTCCACACTATTTTGTTTTGGTATACATAAATGATACTTCTTTTGTATGTTAATATTTGTATTCTGCAGCTTTACTGAATTTATTTATTTATTTATGAGACAGAGTCTCACTGCATTGTCCAGGCTGGAGTGCAGTGGCATGATCTCTGCTCACCTCAACCTCTGCTTCTCAGGTTCATGTGACTATCCTGCCTCAGCCTCCAGAGTAGCTGGGATTAGGGGTGGGCATCACCATGCTTGCCTAATTTTTGTATTTTTCATAGAGACAGGGTTTTCCCACGTTAGCCAGGCTGGTCTCCAACTCGTGACATCGGGTGATCTGCCCACGTTGGCCTCCCAAAGTGCTGGGATTACAGGCATGAGCCACTGTGCCCGGCCTGAATTTATTTTCAGTTCTAACAGTTTTTAGTTGGAGTCACTAGGTTTTTCTAAATATGAGATCGTGTTTTCTATAAGCAAGGACAATTTGACTTACTCCATTCCTATTTGGATACCCCTTATTTTTTCCCTTTCCTAATAGCTTTGACTAAGACTTCCAGTACATGGTTTAATAAAAGTGGTAAAAATGGGCATCCTCGTTTGATTTCTGAGCTTAGATAAAAGGCATTCATTTTATTTTCTCCAGTTCAATATGATGTTAACTGTGAGTTTGTTATATATAGCATTTATTGTTTAGATGTATTTTCCTTCTATACTCAATTTGTTGCGAGTCTCTATCATGAAAGATGCTAACTATTATCAAAGGTTTTTTTCTGAGTTTATTGAGATAATCTGATGGGTTTTGTTCTTTATTATATTAATATTATATATTGTAATTATTGATTTGTGCATGTTAAAATATTCTGGCATCCCTGGGAAGAATTATAATTTATTATGATGTATTATCCTTTTGATGCCTTGTTATATTTGATTTGCTAGCATTGTTTTGAGAATTTTTGTGTCTGTATTTATCAGGGATATAGGTCTGTATGTAGCTTTCTTTTTTGGTTGCATCTTTGCCTGGTCTAGGTATCAGAGTAATGTTGGTTTCAGGGAATGACCTAAAAGAAACTCCCTGCTTTTTAATGTTTTGGAATAATTTTTTTTTTTTTTTTTTTTTTTTTTTGGTGGGGAGCAGAGTGTTAGGTTTTTGTAAGTTTGGTAGAATGTAGTATTAAAGCCATCCAGCCTTGAGCTTTACTTTACTGGGACACTTTCATTACTGATTCAATTTCTTTACTTGTTGTTGGTCTATTCAAGTTTTCTATTTCTTTTTCAAGTTTTCTATTTCTTCTTGGATTGGCCTTGGTGTGTGTTTATGAATTGTTTATTTCTTCTAGGTTTTCCAATCTGCTAGGGGCATAGTTGTTTATAATAGTCAATAATGATTCTTTATACTTCCGTATTACTAGTTGCAATGTCTTTTTTGTATGTTTTTTATTTTATTTGATACTTACGTCTTTTAAAGTTGATCTAGCTAACAATTTGTAAATTTGTTTATCTTTACGAAAAAAGCAACTTTTCATTTCATTGATATTTTGTATTGTTTTGTAGGCTCTATTTCACTTAGTTCTGGTTCGATTTTATTCTTTCTTTCCACTAATTTTTAGTTTTGTTTGTTGTTGCTTTTTCAGTTTTTTGAGGGACATCCTTAGGTTATTTGAAATCCTTCCACTGTTTAATGTAGACATTTATCATTATAAATTTTATCTTAGTACTACTCTTTCTATATCCCATAGCTTTAGGTATGCAGTGTTTTTATTTTCATTGGTTTCACAAAATGTTATGATTCCTATTATAATTTATTCATTAACCCAGTCGTCATTCAGGAACATTTTATTTAATTTCCATGTATTTGTTTAGTTTGCAGTGTTCCTCTTGTTATTGATTTCTACTTTTATTCCATTTTGGTGTGAAAAGTTACTTGAAATAATTTTGATTGTTTTAAACTGATTGTGACTTGTTTGTTTTAAACATTTTGTGACTCGTTTTAAGGCCTGACCTGTGGTCTATCCTAGAGAATACCACTTGTGCTGATGAGAAGAATATGTATTCTGTAGTCATTGGATAAAAGTTTCTGTAATTGCTAGCTCCATTCGGTCTATGTTTTAGTTTAATTCCAGTGTTTCTTTGTTGATATTCTTTCTAGATGATATTTACAATGCTGGAAGTTGGGTGTTGAAATAGCCAAATATTTTGTTTTGAGGTTCATCTATCTCCTTAACACTAATCTTTGCCTTATATAAATGAATGCTCCAGTGTTGGGTGCATATATAATACATTTACAATGGATGTATTCTTCTGATAAACTGGGACCTTTATGATTATATAATGAACTTTTTTGTCTCTCTTTTTTTTCTGGACTTAAAGTCAATTTTGTCAGATATAAACATAGCTACTCTTGCATGCTTTTAGTTCTTATTTGTATAGGATATACATTTCCAACTTTGACTCAGTCTAAGTGTGTTTTTACAGATAAAGTGAGCTTCTTCTAGCAGGATATAGCTGAGTCTTTTTTTTTTTAATCCATTCAACCAGTCTATCTTTTAATTGAAGAATTTAAACCACTCACATTCAAGATTGTTATTGGTCGGGCAAGACTTACTCCTGACATTGTGTTGATTGTTATCTGATTGTTTTATATACTCTTTGTTCCTTTCTGCCTCTATTATGGCTTATCTTTATGAATTGGTGGCTTTCCTTAGTGATAATTTTTGTTTCCTCTCCGTTTCTCATTTGTGTATCTGCTCTTCCAGTGAGTTTTCTATGTTAATGTGATTTCATAATCATTGGTAAACCAATCCTCTGGCCCCTAGGTGGCACTTGTAGGCACCATTAGTGTTCTACCTCAAGTGAGCCAGTCTTTCTACCTTAGGTGCACTGTGTGAGCACCAGTGGACCAGGTAAGCCAGTCCTTGGGTCCCTGGGTGGCACAATCAGGTGCCAGTAGTGGAGTCATCAGGCCTTGGATAATATGTTTCTTGGATCCCTGAACAAGATGCACAAGTGCTTCTGCTGGCAATGTCAGGTCAGTCCTCAGGTGCCTGATGGGGCTTGTAGGAATTGGTGGTACTTCTGGTGGGGTCAGTAAACTGATCCCAGGCTTCAGGGTTGAGTACACAGATAATGGCAATATCATGTGGCTGGCTGGGCTTGCTGGTCTCTAGGCCCTCATAAAAGATTTCTTTTTATTCAAGGGATCAGCTTTTGTTGTTTAAAATTCTTTTAGCTCATTTCACAGTTACTAGATATGCTTTATATTTTTCAGACTTTCTTATAGTGTCTTTAAAAAAAGTCTGAGTGACGATAAGTAGGAATGGGACAGCTTGAAATAAGCATGATCATTAAAGAAGAAATTAAGAAAGGTAAGGGAAAAAAGAGGAGGAAAACGTAGTGATTGGATTGCTTAAGATATATCAATTACCATTAAGTTATACTTTAAATGGCTTCACACATGGATTTCCCACAAGAACCATGACAATTCATTGTATTAACCTCATTGTATATATGAGTAAATCATGGATAATTTACTTGAACTTGCTACTGACATATACAAATATAAAGCAACACCTTTGGGAGGTGTTAATTTTGAAGTTTATATACAAACTCATCAAGATTAAGTAGTAAATTTATTTTCTCAAACAAGGACTCTCTGCATATTTTAAATATTCAATTTTTCATTGCTGCTGTATTCTGTACATCTGAATCAATAATTCATATTCATATGTCTACACTCTTGCCTGTCATTCTGATATATATTTTGTATATATTTACGTTTCTAATCTTGCGTAGCAAATTACTTCCAAACTTAGCAACCTAAAACAACCAACATTTGTTATCTTGAAGTTTCTGGAGGCCAGGATTCTGGGCATGACTTAACTAGGTGCCTCTGGCTTGAGGTCTCTCATAAGATAGTAATCAAGATGTTGGCTGGGCTGTAGTCATCCAAAGGCTCAACTGGGAAAGGATCCACTCATGTGGCTCTTTGTCACTCTCATGTCTCCTGAGTTTTGACATTAATTATTTGTCCTGTAGACAGCTCGTTTCCACCTAGTGTGAGAGTTCTGAGGGAGAGAGAAAAAGAGAGAGAGTGAAGGAGAGAGAAAGAGAGAGAGACAGAGAATGCACCAAGATGAAATTTTCAACCGTTTTATCTCTTACAATTGATATCCTGCCATTTCTGCCATATTCTATTCATTAAAATTGAGTCAATGTAAACTCTTTGCACTCAAGGAGAGAAGATTATACAGGGGCATGCATATCAATAGACGAAGATATTATAGGATACTATTTTCAAGGCTTATCACATTCTTAAGACTTTTATTAAACTAGTTAATATTATAAACGATGCTGGTTAGAAGGAAATTCAGAAAAAATGTGTTCTATTTTTGGCAGTTAATCAAGTGTTTAATATGCTTCAGTCAGAATTATTTGAGTTAATCATATACAATATTCACACCTCTAAATTTTAATATGTATTCCCAATATATTCAGAAGATTTAAAAAGAATAAATTGCAAAAACTTAATGATTTCCCATAGCATCAGTTTACTGTTTTTATTCCCTTTAGCATTTTATAGTTTACTTTTTCTCTGTTTTCCCAATGTTTTTCTTCTGCCTGGACCTAAGGTGTTTTCTTGTCTTCAGGATATTCATGCTAATGCATGTTTTAATGTATGAAAAATTCTTATCTTTTGTAGGACCTCATGGAATTTTTAAACCTGATGATTGTCATTATCATTTAAGAACATGTATTTAGGAAGAGAAATGAAGGAGTTATAAAACAGCAATGATATAATCATTTTAATATTAATAAGAACACAATATCAAAAGGGGTATAGAGCCTTCCTTGAAAACTACATTGTACTAAGTGGAATATGTTCCTCACAATGTGAAATATATTTCTTTCACAGTGAATTATAATGAGTTCACTATCATGTTTCCATTTTTCTTAATTTACTTTAATTAATAATAAACTGAAATATTACATACAGCCTATTTTAATACTACTGTGAAGCAAATGTATATCATGTTTTTTACATGGCACCTAAGAATGAAACATCACTTTCATGCAGAATATTTAACTGGGATTAGGAAACATGACTCTTTTCCAAGGAGTCTGGCAATTCTTACTTTTTGAAAACAATTTAGAGATGAATATATAATTAATACTGTAAGTTACAGCAATTTTAATTTGTGCTATGGTTAAGAAAAAATAGAACTCTGCATTATAGCTAATTTATAAAAAGTAATGTTGTCTAATATGTTATAGGAGTGTCATGAATCAAAAGTATTTTAATCGTTCTTTTGGTATATCCTATGATGTAGTTCATCAAAGGAAAATGAGAAGTTTTGCTTTGTAATCATGAAAGAATAATTACATCTAGTGCCAGAAGGGATCTTAAGCTCATATAATCTAACCAACTGTATTAATTAAGGGCCAAGCAGGTGACACAAAACACCCAGTAATTGAACGAGGGGAAGGTTAAAAACAAATAATTATCATAGAAATAGGAGTAATGAGATGTTGGATAGTAAGAAATAAAGGGAACTCTATAAAGTTCAGAAATCACAGATATTAACACTACCTAAGACTGAAGAAGAGTGCTCAAAAAAGAGGTCGCCATTCACAGGGCTGATGTATTAGTCCATTTTCACACTGCTATAAGGAGATACCCGAGACTGGGTAATTTATAAAGGAAAGAGGTTTAATGGACTCACAGTTCCACATGGGTGTGGAGACCTCACAATCATGGCAGAAGGTGAAGGAGGAGCAAAGTCATGTCTTACATGGCAGCACGCAAGAGACTGTAGGGGAACTGCCCTTTATAAAACCATCAGATCTCATGAGACTTATTCATTATTATGAGAACAGCATGGGAAAAACCTGCCCCCATGATTCAATTCCCTTCCACAGAATTCCCTTCCTCTTATGACATGTGGGGATTATGGGAGCTATAATTCAAGATGAGATTTAGGTGGAGATACAGCCAAATTGTACCATTCCACCCCTGGCCCCTCCCAAGCCTCATGTCCTCACATTTCAAAACCAATCAGGCCTATCCAACAGTCCCTCAAAGTCTTAACTCAATCCAGCATTAACTTGAAAAACCAAGTCCGAAGTCTCATCTGAGACAGGGCAAGTTCCTTTTGCCTAGGAGCCTGTAAAATCAAAACAAGTTAGCTATTTCCTAGATACAATGGGAGTATAGGCATTGGGAAAATACACCTGTTTCAAATGGGAGAAACTGGCCAAAACAAAGGGGCCTCTTGCAAGTCTGAAATCCAATAGGGCAGTCATTAAACCTTAAAGTTCCAAAATGATCTCTTTTGACTCCACATCTCACATCCAGGTCTTGCTGATGCAAGAGGTGGACTCCCATGGCCTTGGACAGCTCTACCCATGTGGTTTTGCACAGTATAGTACCCCCACCTGCTGGCTGTTTTCACAGCTGACATTGAGTGTCTGTGGCTTTCCCAGGCACAGAGTGCAAGTTTTTTGTGGATCTACCATTCTGGGGTCTGGAGGATGGTGGCCCTCTTCTCACAGGTCCACTAGGTAGTGCCCCAGTGGGGACTCTGTGCAGGAGTATCAACTTCACGTTTTCCTTCCACATCGCCCTAGAAGAAGTTCTCCATGAGGGTACCACCTCTGCAGCAAACTTATGTCTGGACATCCAGGTGTTTCCATACGACCTCTGAAATCTAGCCAGAGGTTCCCAAACCTCAATTCTTGACTTCTGTGTACCTGCAGGCTCAACATCATATGGATGCTGCAAAGGCTTGGGGATTGCACCCTCTGAAGCCAAGGCCAAAGCTGTACCTAGGCCCTTTTAGCCAAAGCTGGAGCAGCTGGGATGCAGAACACCAAGTCCCTAGACTACACACAGAAGAGGGACCCTGGGCCCAGCTCATGAAACTACTTTTGTCTCCCAGGTCTCCAGATCTGTGATGCGAGGGGCTGCTGTGAAGACCTCTGACATACCCTGCAGACATTTTCCCCATTGTCTTGGGGATTAACATTTGGCTACTTATTACTTATGCAAATTTCTGCAGCCAACAGCTTGAATTCCTCCTCAGAAAATGGGTTTTTCTTTCCTATCACATTGTCTAACTGCAAATTTTCTAAACTTCTATACTCTGCTTCCCTTTTAAAACTGAATGCATTTAACAACACCCAGGAAACCTCTTGAATTTTTTGCTGCTTAGAAATTTCTACTGCCAGGTACCCTAAATCATTTCCCTCAAGTTCAAAGTTCCACATATCTCTAGGGCAGGGGAAATGCAGGGACAAAATGCAGCCAGTCTCCTTGCTAAAACATAGCAAGTCATCTTTGCTCCAGTTCCCAACAAGTTTCTCATCTCCATCTGAGACCACTTCAGCCTGGATTTCATTGTCCATACCATTATCAGCATTTTGGTCAAAGCCATTCAGCAAGTCTCTAGGAAGTTCCAAACCTCCCCACATTTTCCTATCTTCTTCTGAACCCTCCAAACTGTTGCAACCTCTGCCTGTTACCTAGTTCCAAAGTCACTTCAACATTTTCAGGTATCTTTATAGCAGTGCCCCACTTGTACCAATTTACTGTATTAGTTTGTTTTCACACTGCTGATAAAGACATACTTGAGACTGGGTAATTTATAAAATAAAAAGAGGTTTGATGGACTCAAAGTTCCACATGTCTGGGGAGGCCTCACAATCATGGGAAAAGATCAATGAAGAGCAAAGGGACTTCTTACATGATGGTAGGCAAGAGAGGACTTGTGATTTTTATAAATCCATCAAGATATCTTGAGACTTACTATCATAAGAACAGCACAGGAAAGACCCACCTCCATGATCCAATTACCTCCCACTAGGTCCTTTCCACAACATGTGGCAATTGTGGGAGCTACAATTCAAGATGAGTTTTGGGTGGGGACACAGTCAAACCATATTAGTTCCCGAATCTCAATTCTTGTCTTCTATGCACCCGCAGGCCCAACACCACATGGAAGCTGCCAAGATTTGGGGCTTGCACCCTCTGAAGCAGTGTCTTGAGCTGTATCTTTGTCCCTTTCAGTCATGCTGGAGGGGCTGGGATGCAGGTCACCAAGTCCCCAGGCTGCATTCAGGAGGGTTGCCCTACCTAGTCCAGGATACTATTTTTCCCTCCTAGGCTTCTGGGCCTGTGATAGGGGCTGCCACACAGGTTTCCGACATACCCTAGAGATATTTTCCCCATTGTGGATGATTAGCATTTGGCTCCTTGTTTCTTATGCAAATTTCTGTAGCCACCTTGAATTTCTCCCCAGAAAATTTGTTTTCTTCCTTACTACTGCATCATCAGGCTGCAATTTTTTCCAAACTTTTATGCTCTGTCACCTCTTGAATGCTTTTCTGCTTAGAAATTTCTTCCACCAGATACAGTAAGTCATCTCTCTCAAGTTCAAAGTTCCACAAATCTCTAGGGCAGGAGCAAAATACCACCAACCTCTTTACATAGCAAGTGTGACCTTTACTTCTGTCCCCAAAAAGTTTCTCATCTTCATCTGAGACCACCTCAGCCTGGACTTTATTGTTCATATCACTATTAGCATTTTGGTCAAAGCCATTCAACAAGTCTTTAGGAAGTTCCAAATTTTCCCACATTTCCCTGTCTTCCTCTGAGCCCTCTAAACTGTTCCAATCTCTTCCTGTCACACAGTTCCAAAGTCACCTTCACATTTTTGGGTATCTTTAGAGCAGCACCCCACTTTACCAGTACCAATTTACTGCATTAGTTTGTTCTCACGCTGCTATAAAGACATACCTGAGACTGGGTAATTTATAAAGGAAAGAGGTTTAATGGACTCATGGTTCCACATGGCTGGGGAGGCCTCACAATCATGGCAGAAGGCGAAGGAGAAGCAAAGGCACGTCTCACATGGTGGCAGGTAAGAGATCATGTGCAGGGGAACTGCCCTTTATAAAACCGTCAGATCTCATGAGGCTTATTCACTACCATGAAAATAACATGGGAAAAACCAGACCCCATGATTCAGCTACCTTCCATAGGGGTCTCTCATGACAAATGAGGATTATGGGAGATACATTTCAAGATGAGATTTGAGTGGGGACACAGACAAACCATATCAGCTGACATATCCATACTTTTCTGGAGAGGGATTATCTATACTTCAATGGATGGCAGAGAAATAAGTGAGGAGCTAAGCCTTGAAGAAGTCACATGATATAGGAATCTGGTGAGAGTAGCATACTTGAAACAGGAACTGAAAAACTCCTTCTACCTTCAGTGTCCTTTTAGTGGTGTCTATTGAAAGTACTTCCTATTGTACCAGCTGACAAAGAAACAGTCTTTAAAAGACCCAGTTCCACTTTTCCAGAGCAAGCAGTGAAATACAGATTTTTAAATATTTATTATAATTATTTTATTAATTTCATACATTAACATATATTACATATAATTAACTAATGCATTAACATTATACAATAATTAATATATTAATATCTAGGACAGTCCATCTCTTTGGCTAGTCACCATCCGTATGAACCCTTCTACACACATTTGAATATATACAATAATAAAATACTTAATAAAGTGTTTATATTTATCTAATAGGATACAGCTATTTTTACAAGCGAAAAAGTCATCACACTTACTCCCAAGTTAGACGAGTCATAGCCCAACAGTCATTATATTTCTTGCTGGCAATACTAAGTATTACTCGAAGTACATTACAGCCCCGCTGAATATTTATCATTCTGCTTCTTTAACATCTTTGATGATGGCAATAATCTTCACAGCACCCTCTAGGATGTGTTATTGGTTCTGCTACATTATCTTTCTAGGGAATGAAAGTTCCAGAGATTATCACATAGCCTTTTCTACTACAATTGCCCTCACATCAAGGGTCAGAAAGGAAATGTGGGAATTCTGTAGTACCCAACTATGTTTATTCCATTTGAACATTCAGGAAGTAGGATAATAATTAGGGTTGATTTATGAACTAACTAGGACCCCTGAGTCAGACTTCAGCTAAGACTACAACTAGGACTTGCTCACCACAGGACTCCACTGTGGCAACAGTGACATTTTGGATCCCTAGAAATCAGTGTCATTTCAAAGCAAGGTCTATTAATCTCAAGAAGTACGGGCATTTCATTTTTCCCTAAGTATAGTCTGTCTAGCCATGGTCGCAGGCATTTTGGGAATTTTAGAGAACATTTGTGATATGTATTTGCAGCAACAGTGCAAGGTCCTTCTTCAAGAAGCACTTTCATCTTTATTAATCAAAAAGCTTTGGGTCTCTGGATTGACTTAAGTCTGGAAACTAGACTGAGAATGTGACTATTCAGGGTACCAAATCAAGTCAGGATTTTTGGCTTCCATAACTGAAGTTTCTAATGTTATATAGATCAAGCGATATGCCAGTGGTTTCCCCATCTATTACATTCCTAAAATTTCTGAGGGTCAAGGCATTCTGTATTTTAATATATCCCTGCATCCCTTTATGTTGCCACTTTGTCTTTGGCAGTTGAGCTGTGTCACTTCTTCTGTGCTACTCTGGCATCTCATCACTCACATTAACTCACTGAGCTTATTTTAATGCTGGCATCCCCTACAATTATAACTGGCCTAAAAGGGAGAAGAACCTAAGGATGTAGATGTTCTCCCTCATTAATACATTTCTCAACACCTTATTGAAGGATGTAGCTTTTGAATTTTTTTATTGACTGTATCTGGGAGAAACATGTCATATGTCATTACTTAACATGTCACACATGATGAATTTAACTTTTGGATTCATTTTTCTACATCGTGCCAGGGAAAATCTGACACCTCATCCTCATTAAATATCGGCAAACTTTGTGCCCAAGTTTAAGTCAATCAAACAAGTAAGCAGTAAGAGCTACTTCAACCTGAACAAGCTAGTATATTAAATTCAGAATCTTTATTAAGTGTATCATGTTAATGAATTCAATGTTGTAGTCCACACTCCTTGGTCTAACACCCTTAGAATCCTCTCTCACATATGTTCTTCAAATTTCTACTGATACATTATCATAGTTTTTGGATAATTCTTTTGATGTATAAGGTCTTTTCTTAGATGTCATGTTGTGTTGTTGCCCCTTAGTTAGGGGTCAAATGACCACAAGGAGTAGTTATGCATCTTAAGAAGAATGATCGTATTTTTTCAAGGCATCAAAGTCAGATGAATTTAGCAAAGTTTTTTCATTTTATTTTATTTTTTTTAAATGTGGAAGATAGTCTCTTCAGATACTTAGTAGTGTAAAGAAAGCTACTTCCACTGCTAAGTCAGGCTCAGAGTGTCTTGGAGGTCCAAGATTGTCATCTAAATTCAACCAGATATCCTTATTCTAAATTTCAGAATCATATCTTTTCCCAGTCAATACTCTTTCACGTGAGATACTTGATGAGATTGTGAGTTCAATTACACAATTAAATGTGCTTTATTTAAAACAATATCAACCCTGTAGCTACAAGAAATAAGATATTCATTTGAATTAAAGTTGAAATATCTGAACTCATTTTCTTTTTGTTTGTGTTCAAAAATATTAAACTTGCATTAAAAAATATTTCTCTCATACCAAAGTCCTTCTGGTCATTGCTACTACTACACTTGGTCTAGTGTAGCAGGCTCTTGAGCCTCCAAGGGAATTGCTTCAAGTGAGACTTCATCAACCACAGGAGATAGCTTGCTTAATCATGATGCCATTGAATGTCATGGATTACCAAGGAGCATCCCTTTCCTTATTGCCAATTAGCTCAGCACTGCACTCAAGCCTAAAACCACAAAGACTCTCATCTTTCAGAATCTATCTCCTTTCCCTCCAGATCCAACCAGGAAACAGAAACCCCAAAGCTATTTGACTAGGGAAAACTGAATATATAAAAGAGACGAGAAAACTATGGCCCATGTGCCAAATCTGGCCCATAACCTGTTTTTGTATGGTCCTTGAGCTAGAGATGACTTTTAAGTTTTAAGATTCTAAATTTTGTTAAAATAACAAGAATGAAAAATAGCGTTTAGAAGCATCTATGTTGTCTGGGGTATATACCCTGAGGTTTGTTGTCGCAGGCCAGGAAAATTTAGGACACAGACACACGCAAGGAGTTTAGGAGTGGAGGTTTAAAGGCAGAAGAGAAAGAGAAACAGTTTTCTCTGTAGAAACAGGGATCTCTGAGCAGAAAGGACCCGCGTGTGGCAGTTGTGCTGAATTGTATAATCAGGTTTGAAGAGGCAGTGTCTGATTTACATAGGGCTCACAGATTGGTTTGATCAGGTATGACGGTTACATAGTGCCTGGGGAAGGTGGGTCGCCCCACCCGAATCTTATTGTGAAAATGGGCTTTCCAGTTGATTGGGGCTATCTTGTCTGCTTCTTACCGTACATGTGGCTGGCAGACAAGGGAAGATGGAGCCACCATCTTGAGCATGTCTAGTCCTTAGATTCTGCTGGCATTCACCCATGCAAGCTCCCAGTTTACTTGTTTATGTCTGCAGCTCGACTTTACAGATTGTTCTTTGTTAGAAAACGATTTAGGGCTGCTTTTCGTTAAACAGAAAAGCCTTACACAGGACTTCCATACCCTCACTATCTGCCTAAGTGATTTCTTCTGAACTCCTGTATCAATGTGTGACAGGGACCATATTTGTCCTGAAAGCACGGAATATTTATTATTTGACACTTTATAGACAAAGTTTTTCTCTATGATATGAAGAATTAATTACAGCAGGATATTGGAGTAACAGGAGACTGGCTAGTGAGAACTAAAAGGAACCTTAAGGAGTTCAGAAAACAGAAAGAACCATTATCACTTGGGTTAGGAGAGAGCATCTGGGATAGGTAGAATTCTCAGGCAAGTCCCAAGATCTCTGCCCCCCCAGTGTTTTACCTTTAAATCCTGTTCCTTTGAGTGTGGGTAGAACCTGTGACTACCAACCAGTAGAAGGTTGAAACATGATGGGGCATCACAGCTCTAATTGTGTTTTCATTATATGGAACTCTGTCTTGGAGAAAGAAACTCTCCCTGGCTAGCTTTGAAGAAGTACACCGACATATACTTCTTCACATGGCAAGAAGTGGACAAGGCCACATGGCAAGAAATTTCTGGCAGGTTCTAAGGGCTAAGCAGCCTCTGACTAGAAAGAAAACAGGGAGCTCAGTCCTACTGCTTCAAGGAATTAAATTCTGCCAATAACCACATTTCTGGGAAGGGAATCTTGAGCTACAGAAGAAAATGAAACCTGGCCAAGACGTTAATTATAGTCATGTGAGACCCTGAACAGAGAACCCAGTTTAGCCGTGCCAAGACTTCTGACCCATAGAAGTTGTGAGCTAAACGTATGTTGTTTTAAACGTGTAAACTTGTGGTGATTTCGCACCAGCCATGAAAAAAACTAATACATGATGCTAGAAAGACACAGTTGTCACTCATGGAAGAAACCAAGACCTCAGTGGGAAGAGTGTGGTCATGATGTAGCAGATGATGAAAAAATCACTGATACAGTATGTTCATGGAAATTGATGAAAATCTTCCCTTTGAGGTGCTACAGCAATCTGCCTGCAGAGAAGTCTCATGCCCAGAACTTGCTGCAGATTATCCTGAAGAAATGCAATGAGGCCATTTAAAGGGAGGTACCTCACTGGTGGCACTACATATTGACATTGCCAGAGTGTGTACTGGGAGAAGCTGATGGGCCCTGGGTCCCCTTGACTGTTGCGTGCCACAGGAACTGGACACTGGAAAAGCTATTCATTGCAGGAAGCAGACACGGGAGAAATTACACACTGTAGGAGCCTGGTGAGAAAAATGTACAAGAACCAGGAAGAGACAGAATACATTTCCTCTTCAATGTCCATCCAGCATCTTCTACTTAACATCACACCATTTTTCTTTTCATCATGCAAAGAAAAAGTATTTGAAAGATCCATCTTTATTTTTGCAGAGCAAGCAATGAAGGGTAAACACAGAGCTGAAGGAAACTGCATTGATAAGTGGCACACCAACTTATTTCACAGAAAAAAAAACTAATGGCATAGTGTTTATAATGTATTTGCGAAGATTAATCGTAGGACCAAGACAAAAGAAAACATCACCTACACCCTATGCCAATGCTATTTCCAGTAAACCATACCACCATACATAAAAACTTAATTAAAATTAATTTTTACTGCTACTGGTTAATTTGCTTGTTTTTTCTTATAAAAAATTAGCAAAATTGATATCATCGGTGAATAAGGATTTTAAGATATTACAATAGACATGTCTGCTATAAAAATAAACCTGGATATGTCATGCTTTAGTATTTCTAATCAATAATTTTAAAATGAGATATATTTACAGAAACATGCACAGATCTTAATTGTATAGTTTAAGAAATTTTGAAAACAAAAATACAACTTTTGCAACTACCCACTTAGTACTTAGAATAGTTCTATTATAGCAGAATGGAACTATTATCTATTTTCAATTTATACCTGAAGACAATCACCTCTGATTTGTGTTTTTGCCTATCCTTGTCCTTTAAGTTAGTGGTGTCATGTTTTTATTCTGGTTGGCTCCTATCGCTCAATAAAATGCTTTTAAGAATGATGCTTGTAAGAATCACCTGTTTATTATTGTTCATTATTATTCAGTAGTATAAATATACCACCAGTTGTTTAACCAGTTTCCTCTTGATAAGCAGTTGAATTGTTTTCAGTTATTGTTACAAATAGGGCTGCTGTGATGATTCTTTTACATTCTTTTTTGTGGACATACATTTCTGTTTTACTTGGGCAAATACCTATAAGTTTCTAGCTCATTAGATAGGGGTATGTTTAACTTAAGAAATTGCCATAACATTCAATTCTAGTTTGTATGAAGTTGTTTCTAATTGAGGTTGTGAAACGACTTGTCTTGTGCTTATAAGTCATTCATATATTTTCTTTCATAAACTGTCTGATAGAGTCTTTTCTCTTAATTGACTTGATTTCACTGTTTTCTAATTATAATGGCCTAAAATATGTCGGATACAGGTTCTTTATCAGATACCTGTATGTTCTTTTCCTTTATTTTCTTAATGTTATTGATTAAACCAAAGTTTTTAATTTTGATAAAATACAATTTTTGCATTTATTGTTATGCCATTTGTGTCTTAAGATAATGTTTACCTGTTACAAGGTCATAAACATATTACCTTATATTCATTCATTTTTAGATGCATATAGTATAAATATGCATAAATATTTGCATATAAGAATTTACGTAGCAGAAATATGGCACAATTTATTAATTACTGTTTCTCTCAGTTTTCAGATTTAAAGAAAATTTTGAGGCAGCATCAATATAAATAACACTGCAAGATAATATTTTTTTTCTGATAGTAACTGTATTGTGTAGGGTAGATTTCTATACCTAATATTATTGGAAATTTATTAATTATGCTAATTTAAACAAATGTTCTAATAGTGAATTGACTTATTTTTTGTTTCTTCCTTGATATTGCCTGGTTAGTAAAAGAAAAATTTTTTTGGCTATTTATTTTTTATTTAATGTGCTAAAATTTTACATTAATTCTAGTAACTCTACATTTTATTTAAATATTTGTCATGTTATGTGTCACGTTTTTCTAATATTTATATAACTTACATTATTTTATTGTCTTGTTGTGGTAAGTCATCCCCCAAAATCATATTGAAATGGAAATAATGCTAATGGGATTTCTGAATTGATCATAATTTTAATGAAAATAGCTTTGATATTTCACCACTTAAGATGGTGCTTGCTTTTCCTACCTGGTAAGTATTTTTGGCAGATATCATTGTTTATTTTACAGCTTTCTCAAATGCTGTCCCCCCCACACACACACTTTCCATATCCTACTAAAGAGGTTAAATGATTAGCTACTCATTTTCCTAGGCTCCTTTGCATCTAAGAGTGGCTTTGTGTAAATGACCTTAGAGTTGTAGTCAATATTTTTCAAACACAAGGCTGTGAGTTGAACATGAAATAAATGTAAGAAGGCAATAGAATATTTTCTGAGAAGCATAGAATGGAATCGAAAATTGCATAGTGCAGTACAGGTACTGTGTGCAACTATAATTATTGTAACATTTGCTTTGGTTTTCATATATATACATGGATATATGGATATATTACTTCATATAATGTTTCCTAGGAAAAATGTATTTCTCTGTATGATTTCCATTCAAAAAATGTAAATGTCACAGGTTTAATTTATAAGCATTTGAATTTGGTATCACTTGCATTTAAGTGCATCTGAACTGATACCAAAATTGATACATGTAAATAGTGTACCTTAGGTAACATCTCTTAAGATTTGGAAGGAGTTGTTTATGGAAGGTAAGGTGGCCATTACTGTATTCCAGCTGGGAAATGTGTGGCTTTTGATATGTAATGAAGAAATATTCTATCAGTCTCCTTCTTATTGTATCTTGGGCTGCATGAAACAGATAAGCCAGATACACTCAAACAAGGTAACTGAGGATAACTTTATGAATGAACTAATTTACAAACATGTTAAGGAAAAGTAGCTGTGCAATGTGAAGCACCCCCAGAATAGCAATGGTAGTTGATGAGGGTGGGGCATCACCAACACCACATCTCAAAAAGGAAAGAGCAAATGCAAGATATGCAGCCTTAGGAAAGAATGGGTGTACAGAAGTTGTGGCCTCTGGTAGAGAAACACTATCTTGACCTTAGGTTTCTTGCTGGTTCCTCCATTTAGTTAGATACAAAAAGAAACCGGAGGGCAAATGAGCTTAAGTCCATAAAAATTGGACTCTATCTAAAGGCAATAAACATTATTAGAATTAAAGAGGGTATCTATATGCTTGATAAAAGTTCAATGAACACAAATATACAAAAACTAAAAACTTACATACAACTGATATCAGCCTCAAAAATGTGTAAAGAATTCACATAACTGCAGGGGAAAAAGAAAAGCATTCACTGTTGGAGCGGGAGATTTTTATTATGCTTCTGTTGATAATTGATAATTTAGCAGAAAAAAATTACTAAGGATAAAAGGACTTTAATAACGCAATTAATTTATTTGATCTATGGATAAATGTACATTATATTCAACAATAGCAGAATACATTTCAAGCATAAAGAACACTTATGAAAATTGACCACATACTGGGTTACAAAGAAAAGCTCAAAATATTTCAAAGACTTGTTATCATGCTGAAAATATTATATATTTATATAATACATTAAATTAGCAATCAATTAAAAAATAAAGATAACTAGAGGGTCACAATTCCCAGGGATGAGATTGCAATATTAAGTCGGGTTGTGCTACAAGATTCCTTAAGAAAGTAATAATTTAGAAAAGACTTGAATACAATAAGGAAGTTAATCAAGGAGATATCTTGCTGAACTCTGTCCTAGGAAGATTAGAAAGATGCTGCTGTACCATTAATATGGTTTGTGTGATGAATAACATAGAGATCTAAACAGTGATTGAAATGCATATTTTATTTCAATTTGCACAAACATTCAAATAATAAATACAATTTTCTTAAAGGGTTTTAAGTGATATTTTCAAGCAATAGTTTCCAAAGATGGTAATAACAAGCAACAAAATGCCACAGTACAATAATAGAAAAGGAAAGTTTTGGAAAGGATTAATTGTGCTCTTTCAATATTGTCCAGGCCTCTCTTTCTGTGTATCTCACTGGGATAAAGTCCGTGACAGTACTATGTGGTTTCATCGTAGTACTATTGGTGTAAAAATGCTGGCAAAGTTAAAAGTTAGTTGGAAGAGCCTGGCTTAATGACACATAAATGTAAATGCAATTGATGATAAACTAACAATGATTCATATAAGATAGTGAGAAAAGGAATGTATCGCCAAGATTTTAAATGGGGAAGACAAGCAGTAGTTGACAGCAAGGGAAAGATGCATCTTAACACATGGATGCCTATGGATCTTATATATCCTACATGGATGTATTTTCTGAGTAGTCTCTTTTAAATGAAGAGAGATTCAAGAAAAAATACTACTTTTTATGGATCTGTGCATATGAGGTTGTGATTTGTTTTACATATATGTGAATACTATATACAAATCTGGCCTGTTATCTGTTTTTGTGCAGCTGCAACGTGGTTTTAATATATGTTTTAGATTGTAATGAAATTGCTTTCTACATTTCACAAAAGTTGTAATACAGTTGCCCTTTACATTTTTAAAAACACACCACCACCACAGAGGACACAAGTGACTTCTGATTTCTTCTCCTGGTGTTACTAGTTTAGAATACATGTAATCTGCCTCCAATATTAACACAGTGACAATATTATCAAGAGCTTCACCATGGGAAAGCATGGATCAGCATCTTTCCAGCTGTTGATGTCACTTTCCTCATTATTTATTATCTAAACCAATGTGTTTGCTTTGGTAGTACAACACTGTGAGATATTAATTTCTGTTACTAAAGGTAGGCTAATTGCTGTTACAAAAATAAATTTCTAAATCTCAGTGGCTTAATACAATAAAATAACATTTCTCCCTCACACTGTTTTCTTATAGAGCATGCCTGGTTGGCTGACCAATAGTTTGGGTTTGCATGGGATTATTCTGGTTTTAGTACTGAAAGTCCCACATACCAGGAAACCCATTAGTACCTGGCATGTTAGGATGGTAGGGAATGCCATGAATGGGGAAACTTCAGTAAACATATTTCAGGGGTTTTGACTCATTCCATCTAGTGGCACTGCTGCAGAATAAACTACTGGATCTTCCACATTTTGATAGAAAAATAATAAAGAGAGGCAAAAAAGACCTTTTGAAAGTACAAGTCAGGGTCGGGCTTGGTGGCTCATGCTTGTAAACCCAACAATTTGGGAGGCCGATGTGGGTTGATCCCTTGAGGTCAGGTGTTCAAGATCAGCCTTTCCAACACTATGGAACCCTGTCTCTACTAAAAATACAACAACAACAACAAAAGCCAGATGTGGTGGTGTGCACCTGTAATTCCTGTTACTCAGAAGGCTGAGGCAGGAGAATTGCTTGAACCAAGGAGGTGGAGGTTGCAGTGAGCCAAGATCATGCCACTACACTCCAGATGGGGCAACAGAGCAAAACACTGTCTCAAAAAAGAAAACAAAACAAGACAGAAAGAAAGTAGAAATCAGAACTAGAAGTCATAAAAGTCATATATATATCTACACACATATGTGTGTGTGCACACATATATACACATATATACACACGTGTATATATACATATACAGATATACACACGTGTATATATCTCTTTGGCCAGCTGCACCTAGATTCCAGAAGTGCTAGGAAATATAGACTTCCTATATTTTCAGAAATGGCATTGTCTCTGCCACACACATAAAATTTAGATTCAAAATGTCAAGTTGTTTGTACATAATTGAACCAAGTGTCAACTTAGAAGTGACCTCAGCAACAGTGGGAGTTTTCAGCCCTCGCATGCCCACAAAATACAGATTTAACAACCATCCAAAGATGAAAATACCTTCAATAGAATTCTGAATCCAAGTGAGAAGTTAAAGCATCTGAGTAGAACACAGAGATGAATAAAAATGAGTTGAAAAGGGCAGGAAAACATGATTTTATTTTACTTTTGTTACCACTTCCCCAAGCCAGCACAGTGCAGCACCCCCAAAATCTCCCAGCCTATGTTATCTCTGTGAGGGAAAAGAAGAGTAAAGAGAGTATCTGACTCTATTATGGACACAGGCACCAGGATTTCCCCAACTGGACCTGGGCAGCAAGGCCACTTGTGGTCTGCAGCATTGAGCCAGCTCACCCATACTCTCTGGCACCATGGCACTGAATCTACTTGCCCACAGAAACTATAACTGAACTTCTCACACTTGGACTTTGGTGTTAGGCCTGCCCACCTGTGGACCCAGACACCAGGTCCACCTGCCCACAGAGCCCGCTAAGAGTCCTGAACATGAAACCCATGAGCTGTCTTATCCAAAATCTTTGATTAGGATGACTGGTAAAGAGGTATCCCTTCCACGCCAGTCTGTATAGACTGGAAGAAGTTCCTGCTTCATCAAATGCACAAATACTAACACAAGGCCAGAAGGATCATGAAAAATTAGGGGAAAAATGATACTACAAAAGGATCCAAGTGAGGCACAGGTAACCATTTATAAAAAGCTGAGATCTATGAGCTGCCTGAAAAAGTTTTCAAAATAATTGCCTTAAAGGAGTTCAGTGAGCTATAAGAGAACATAGGTACACAAATAGAATAAATCAGGAAAACAATACATGAACAAAATGAGAAGTTAAACAAAATAAAGAAAGTGATATAAAATAATGAAGCAGAAATTCTGGAGCTAAATAATACGATGATTGAACTGAACAATTCAATAGAGTGCTTCAAAAGCAGATTCAAACAAACAGAAGAAAGAATCTGCAAGCTTGATGATATGTCATTTGAAATTACCCAGTCAGAGGCATGAAACTTATGAGACATCATCAAATGAATTCATTATTAAATTCCCAGGAGAAGAGAAAGATAAAGAAGCAGAAAGCTTGTTTAGTAAAATAATGGCTGAAAACTTCTCAAATCCGTAGAGGAATGCAAACATACATATAAAGCCCAAAGAATCCTAAAAAGATCTAACATAAAGAGATCTATACTGAGACACATTATAATTAAATTGTCAAAAGTTAAAGTTGGAGAGAAGTTGGAGAGAATTTTGAAGGAAGAAAGAGAAAAGAGATTTATCACATACAAGGGAACATTATAAGACTATACACAGATTTTACAACAGATACATGCAGGCAAGAAAGAGTGATTCAATTGTTAAAAAAAAAAAGAAAGAAAAGAAAAGAAAAAAAAACCCTGACAAACAAAATACTATACTTGGAAAAAAAAAAAAGTCCTTTAAAATTAAAAGACAGATAAAGACTTTTCCAAAATAAAAGAAAGAAAGAAAAAAAAAAAAAACAGGTAATTTGTCATCAGTAGAACTTCCTTACAAGAAGTGCTAAAGGGATTTATTCAAGTTAAAATGAAAGGATGCTAAACAACAACATGAAAACATAGAAAAGTATAACTCTCACTGGTAAAGGAAAATATATAGACAAATACAGAATAATATAATATTGTAAATTGTGGTACATGAATCATTTTTAATTCTAGTATAACAGAAAAGAGAATAAGAATAAGCTAATAATAACTGTAATCACAAAAATGTTTGACTTAAGGTTTCTTTATAGGCAACCATATATCTTCACAAGTTACAGATTGTTTTTTTCTTCCAATGTTGTTTTGTTGCCTTCTTTTACTTCACAATAATGGTTAGAAAACTAATACATGATATATTTTTTATTCTCTATTACTTTCTATACATATATATCCTACTTTCCTTGCAGCCATTGATCTATTTTTGTTTCCTTCCTTCTCAAAAATGTTTCTACAATTTCTGTTTTAATTCCTGTTTTCTGAATCTCACTTACAACCATTTTAATCATTTTCACACCAAGTACCCTGGTGAAACTGAGCTCTTTAAGATTGCCAATAATTTCCACTGAATATAATGCTATTCTTCATTTTTATTTGCTTAGGTAATTATTAGATTTTAACAGGTATTCAGTTACTCTTTCTTAATCCACTTTCTTCACTTGTCTTTATTACTTCTTCCTCTCTTTTTAACTGTTTTCTCCTCTATAGGTTTTACTCTCAATATTTGCCTCAAGAGACAAGTTTGAACCCCTTTCTTTTACTGTTTATTCCTTTGTTGATGTTATCTCAGTCCAACAAGTTTAAATATCCATCTTCTTGTGCTGTATACCCAAATTAATACATGGAGCTCAGGAGTCTCTTCATAACTCTATACCTATTTTTCCAGCTGTCTATTCAGCATCTCAATTTGTATATGCATGCATCTCAAACAAAATGTATTCAAAAGTGAATTCCTGACATTCCCTATATACATGACCTACTCTAAGTACAGCCTTTCACTTCTCATTTGATGGCAACACTTCTTTCTTCTTTCTCTCTTTTTCCCTCCCTGCTTCCTTCCCTTACTCCCTCCCTTTTCTCTTTCTTTCTTTCTTTCTTTCTTTCTTTCTTTCTTTCTTTCTTTCTTTCTTTCTTTCTTTCTTTCTCTTTCTTTCCCTTTTCTCCTTCTCTTTCTCTTTCTTAACAAGGTGTCACTCTATTTCCCAGGCTGGAATACAGTGGTGCAGTCATAGTTCATTGTAACCTTAAACTCCTGGGCTCAAGTCATCCTTCTGCCTCAGCCTCCTGGGACTGTAGCTGAGACTACAGGTGCATGCCACTATGACTGACTTTTTATTATTATTATTTGGTAGAGACAAGATCTTTCTATGTTGCTCAAATGGTCTCAAACTCCTGGTCTCAAAAAATTCTCCTGCCTCAGGCTCCCAAAGTGCTGAGATAACAGGCATGTGCCACTGGGCCCTACCTTGATGGAAATTCTTATTGTTTTTTATTTTCTTTCTTTCTTTTTTTTTTTTTTTTGAGATGGAGTATCACCTGTCAACCAGGCTGGAGTGCAGTGGCATGATCTTGGCTCACTGCAGCCTCTGCCTCCTGGGTTCAAGTGATTTTCCTGCCTCAGCCTCCTGCGTAACTGGGGTTACAGACACTGTACCACACCTGGCTAATTTTGTATTTTTAGTAGAGACAAGGTTTCACCATGTTGGCCAGGCTGGTCTCGAACTCCTGATTTAAAGTGATCTGCCCACCTCGGCCTCCGAAAGTGCTGGGATTACAGGCATGAGCCACCTCACCTGGCCAGAAATTCTTTATATCTGGGTTTTCAAGACAACAACCATTAAGACATCCTTTGTTTCACACCACTCCATAATCATGTGACTTCATTTTCGCTGTATATCCAAATGTAAACTTTTATTATTTCTAGTATGACAACATGATCTGAGCTATAATGATCACTCATCTGGACTGTGCAATAACATTCTGATGGAGCAGGATATTTCCCTGACCCTTTCATGGGTTTTGTGACAGAAGTGTCTTGTTTCTTCAGCCCGCCACTCTCAACTCCTTGCTGGAGGGAGTGCATGAGCGAATAAGGCAGGAACTGGAGTGTAAGAGTGCTGGAGTTGATCAGCTGAGTCAGCACCAGTGGGATCAAACTCCACTCACTCAGACCCACTGTGTCCCACCCATCATGGGAGGGAGCACACAGTTGAGTGGATGTAGGAGCTGGAACCAGGGCTTTTGGGCTCTGGCAGGAGCGGGCCCTGCGGCAGCATTTAGGTGGGGATGCCTGTGGTCCCCGACCCCCTAGAGGGCACGTTACAGTGCCCTTTTAGCTCTGTCATTCACGGACGGCCTCAATGTTAACAGGCCAGTGAGCCCTTTGCCTTTTTGCATGGAGCGGCTGCTCTCTGCCAGCGAGGGCAAAGCATCAGCATGACACACTCGTGGAGGATCACACTCGTGCTCTTCCAGGAAAAATGAGGTCTCACTAACGAATTGAAGGACAGTAAATGCAGGTGATTTTTTTTGTTTCTTGTTTTTCTGATGAAAGTGGCTCTCAGTGCAAGGGGAGCTGACAAGGGGATGAGGTGGTAGGTAATGTTCCCCTGAAGTCTGGCTGTCTCCGGCTAGATTCTTCCCCAAAGTTATTCTGTCAAACTGTCCCTCTGAAGTCAAGCTGCTTCTCTCCAACATCCAGCCATAGTCCCATCTACCCACTGAGTCTGGGGTTTCAATAGGCACAGGATGGGGCAGGGCGGGGCCATGGGTGGTTTAGGAAAAGGCAACATTCCAGCAAAAAAAACAAGAATATAAGCTCTTGCTTTCGGCTGCAGTTTCAGGCTTTTCAGCTGAGGATAGGGTTTCGCTGGGGACTTGCCATTTTCTGCCTAGAATTTCTCTGCCTCTGTCCTTATCACTAATACATCTCAAAAATGTTACTTTTAAAAATCTATGGTCTTTTCATAGTGAAGAAGCTGAAGTAGAGAAATCCTTCAAGGTATAAGTCAAATTGTGTAACGTTCCAGTTCAAAACTCTGCAGTTACTCTCGTATTTCACTTAACGTAAAAGCCAAAGTCTTTAAAAATGGCCTACATGACCCTTCATGATAAAGCCTCCTGTTTACTTTATAGCCATAGCTTCCTCATTTCATTCCATCCTGGCCTCTACTTTGGAACACTTGTGCTTTGTTGGTCTATGCTTTTAACTGAGACTCTCAACTATTTGCCATTCTCCCTTTCTTCCTTTAGTAATAGAATATTTAATTATTAACTGGACCCAGGGCTCTCTTGCATAATTCCTAGATTTATCAGGCTCCCTCAGGGAAAGGTGTGGCCACATGCTCAGCAAATTCCAGCTAATAGGATGTGAATAAGAGTGATTTGTACAACTAGTGGGTTGTGTCCTTATAGTTGAGTTATTTTCAACACTTTCTTTTTTCTCTTTTTCCAATGGCCGCAATGCAAAATGGCTAGCTAAAGTCAGAATAACCTTCTTGCACTATAAACACTGTAAATTGGAAGCTCAAGGTGGGTTTGGCAGAGCAATTTGATAGAATGGTATGGGTTTTATTAATTGTAATGGCACCACCAGCCTTGGATTATTTACATAGGCTGTTTAGGTAGGGCAGATGTAACTTTTTGCCTTATTAAATTAACTAGCAATTTTTGTCTCCCAGTTATGTAGTTGAACTAATAACCTACAAAATATTATTTTGGCCCCTATGTAATAAGAGTACTCAGATAATCCAAGGAATATGGAAGCTAAATAGAATTGGAAGGTTGCTTAAATCAGAAATCAAATATTCCAAATAGGTTATGCCATTTTCCAAACCAGAAATTTTATGTTTGCTTTTTAACAGCAGAGTTTATCTGTTTTATAAACAATCATTTAGATCTGAGAGTGAGTTGGAATAATGTTAGGGATTCATAGATCACTGATTTATTGTATTATGGATTAAGTAACTGGAGTCTGTGTATGGTGAAATATACAATAACTCCTTAGCTGTTTCAGATGATTAATACCAGAACTGGCTCAGCATTTCACTCATTGCCTAGGTATACTTGTCTACCAGAATGATAAAGCACTAATAGATTCTTATTCTAACCAGGGGCAGAATGTGTTCCTTTTCAGCATTTTGGTGACTATTCTAACATTTTACAACTGCCCCAAGCAAAATGAAAGAGTTGGAATAGAGATGAAACAAAAAGTCAGTGATGAGGCAGGGTACAGAGAAATTTTTTTTAGAAAAAAATTATTCAATATAACTCTTTTCCTCTGGATAATGACCTATTGAGAGACTATTTCAAATTACTGTTTCATAGACTTATAGGTCCTAAAGCTAAAAGGCATGTTGAATAGAAATCAGTTGCAAACTCCAGCTCCCAGGCAGGTGATGCATTAATACCCTCAGTCCACACACTGGCTAATGACTTTTTCCAAGATTACAAACTAGAAATGTCAGAACTAGGTCCAGAGTTCTAGAATCCTGATATATGAATGCTTATATCTTCTTGATAATGTGACACAAAGTTTGATTCTGTGATTCATTCATTTTTATTCATTCATCTACTTAACAGATAGATAGCCAGATAAATGTTAATGCCATACAACCAGTGAAACAGCAGAGGTGTGTCAAAATGGTAAGGAAACCGAGAAACAAACCAGTTTCATTTCAAAAGCTTAAATTTTAGCATGGAGGGATATCTGGAGCTGATGGTTAAGAACAGTTATATGTTTTAGATGGGAGGAATAGGCTAGAGAAAGATACTCCAGCCAAGAGGAATGTTTTGTGTCTCTCTGTCCCTATGGGGAGCCATGAAACATTGTAGTGTGAATGAAAATAGTGAGCAGCCTAATACAGCTTGGGTGCTGGGTGGCTTGGTGGAAGTGTTCAATATGTGCCCACAAAAAGTGATGAGTTGCATATAAGTCAGCTAATAAATCTGCATTCTTATTATCCTGTAGGAAACAAAAGAGAAAAAAAAGAACCTTGTAAGTAAGAAAAGTATAATTGTTTTAAATAAAGATTGCCCCTGTTATCTTCAGAGTTAGCTGAAACGAATAAATCTGTGGAGTATGAATAGCATGCCAATTTTAGAAATAATAAAACCATTTTTTTTTAAATTAGGGAAGTGATGATGGAAGAAGGCAAGATTTCACTTTGGGAGGCCAAGGCGGGCAGATCACAAGGTCAGGAGATGGAAACCATCCTGGCTAACATAGTGAAAACCCATCTCATCTATACTAAAAATACAAACAATTAGCCAGGTATGGTGGCAGGCACCTGTAGTACCAACTACTTGGGAGGCTGAGGCAGGGGAATGGCTTGAACCCGGGAGGTGGAGCTTGCAGTGAGCTGAGATCGCACCAGTGCACTCCAGCCTGGGGGACAGAGTGAGACTCCATCTCAAAAAAAAAAAAAAAAAAAAAAAAAAAGGGAAGACTGGATGAAGATTTCTAGAGTAAAATATATATTTAAACATGGGGGCTAGAAATTGGAACATCACTTTACAATATTAATAAATGTTGAGGATACAAGACATAGAGAGGTTTGGTTAAGAGGTTGTGAGAATACATCTTCATGCTAAATATGTAATTTGGAAAGTATTTTATTTCTTTGAACCTCAATTTTTCAAGGTAAAGTAGCCATACATATTCATCTCAAAGGATTATTAAACTTATGGAAAAAGTAAATTAGACAATGCATATAAAGTAATCAAGAGTGCCAATTAAGTGGAAGCTATTGAATAAATTGCAGTTATTACTAGTATTATTATTTCTTGTTTCTATCGTTTTATTAGAGTGAACTTAGAAAGAAATATCCTTCATGAAAATGAAAATACAGATCAGAATCATGGAGAGGAAATATGTACACGTCCACTTGACAGTCATTATTATAAAGTAATGGTTGAAAAGACAAAACTAGACCAATATTTTATAAAATTTTTATAGAGTTTTGTTCCTTGTTTTGTTGAAAGTAAATTGAGTTTTATAAAAGTTGAACTTCCTGACTGAAACAAATAAACACTAGAACCTATTAGCTATCAGCAGCAGGCATCTACAGAAACATTAGAATCTCTGGATATGTGCTTATGCCTGAATGATTATATTTTAGCCTTCAGAGCATTCTCTCAGTAGCAAAGCAGGTTAGCTGTAAGCCAAAATTTGAAATATGCAAAGTTTTTCTTCAGATGCTGCCTTTTCAAATCCTTTGCAGTGAATGGGGGAGACAGATGATAGAATATGACCTGAAAAATCCCAAAGGGTTTTTAAGCCTCAGATATAGCATGTTAATATTTTTCTCCATCATGTATTTTCATAGAAGTGAATCAAGTAAAATGAATATTTGATATTGACATTAAAGAAAAAAAGGAAATCACAAAAGGGAAACATGACATTAGGGAAGTATAGGGAATTTGACAAGAGAGTTGACTTTTGTAGGGATGGTTGAAAGTGGTTATTGGTACATAAAACACAAGTTATTTGTAGCAGTCACTGACAGAACTATATCCTTTGTTGATGACGGGATTTATAAGTCATTACTGGAACCTGAGATTCTGGTGAACTCAAAACCTGTGTTGCCAAAATATGTGAGACACAATATATATTAATATTTGCTTTCCATGACTAGGCATGCAGATAAATGAATCTCCCCTTCCATCCCTAAAAGCAAAAGTGATCATCACCATCATCGCCACCGTCATTATAATCATAGCCATAATCACTTACACAGAGTCATAAGACAACTTACATTGACCCCGGTCCTCTCCTAGTTGCTTTCTAATTATTAACTCATTTAATTTACCAGCAACCCCTTGAGGTAGGCACCATTGCTCTCCTCATTTTATTAATGAGGAACCTAAGGTACAGAGAAGTCATAGAACCTTCTGAAAGTCATACAAGGAATTCTTTCATTAAGCTAGTTATCATTTCCATGGGTCCAAGCAGTCTGATGGCTATTTCGATTATCCGGGGCAGATAATCTTTGTATCTGTTGGAAAGACAATACTGCAGAGTGGTTAAATAAGGTTGCCAAATCAAGTCTCTTACTAACCACAGGGGAAAATAGGTCTCGCTCTCACTAACTCTATGACTTTAAAACACGTATGTAACCTAATGAATTTGAATGTCTCCATCTATAAAACGAAGACAAAGGTGAAAATGGAGGTGTGTTAGGTCATAGTCTGTGATCCTTGTGGAATGCCTCTATGTATACCTGAGTGAAAATTCTCTAAGTTCTCAAGTACAAATGTAGATAGTGGGAGATGGCCCCAGTGTCCTCATACCAAGATTTTCTGGATCCAGTGATCATGTGTGAGGCCTCCATGATGCCATAACTTTCTGAGTAGCCAAACTGTTTTCGTGGATGGCTTTATAAGCTGTTGCTGAGTGCTGATATGGCTGAAGTGTAACAGCAGTGGGCCTACAGTTCTATGATTCTCCAAGCTCATGGGTATCTCACTCTGTTGTATAACCTGCTAAGATCACCAAGAGTCAGATGCAATTCTTTGAGTCATAAGATAGGCAATGGGGAAACTTTTCCACTCACTGTTTTTATTACCTGGTTTATAACTTTAACTTTTTTACTTGAAGACCTCCAAGAATCCAAAGGTAAAGTGACTTTGAGTGAAGGTTATAGTCATTCTCACCCACATTTGGATTTGAAACACCTGTGTGCTGTAACCTAGCTCAGTATAGCAAGCACATAATGATGACTCTACTTACTAGTGTATATCTAATAAATGTCTACAACATTTCAGGAGATAAGTGACTTTAAAGGACTTTTCTTATTATATACTCTCAGCAATTTCCTAATCATCATATAATTAGTGTGCCCTTCCTTAGTAGGTAAGTTACTACACATAGTAAGTAATGTTTTTTATTTTGTTTCAACAAATCAAGCCTGAGCTTCTCTTGGTCTGAAACTTCACTCTAAAATTATTAGGGCCCATAGCTCCTGTAACTCCCCCAGTATCCTAATTGTCTACTATAAATGACTGCTGTCATACCATGAAAACCAATTGGGTATATCTTTTTCCCTCCTGCAAAAATCTTTATTTATTTATTTGCTTATTTTTATTTTATTTGCCTGCTGGACTTGTGCTAATTGAGACAGATGGTGTTATGATTTTTTATATTTTATCTATAAAATGAGAAATTCAATTGACTGCCACATTTAAAAACTTAGTTACTTCATCATTTTGCATTTTTCCCCATAAACTCCCTGAAATTAGTATACATTTAAGTAGAAAGAATTGAGAAACAGAGTTAAATTATTTGCAAGACTACAGAGTAAATTAGAGAAACAATTCACCATCAGGGTGAGGTAAGCTAAATCACCTCTAATACATTTAGATTCATTTTTCCCCATAATGTCATTAGGTTGTGATTCTAAAAATCAACTAACATTATTCTATTAATGGATGTATTGCATTTGGCAATATTTTCACTAATATTTTGGAATATTTAAATCTATGTGGTGGACTGTTCTAATCCTATGTAACCCTTCCCTGGGTTATTATTTCGGGTCCTCAATTCAATCATAATACTCTAAGCTAGTGAAAGCCTGATATTATTTATTATTTGTTTTAATAAAATTAACACTAAGTGTATGCTTCTAACTTATCAACAATCTGGTGTGTAATGTTTTTTCATTTTATCTTCTTTAATATCTGCAGAGAGTTTCTGTATCTTCACAGTAGTATAAAAATAAAGGGTGTGATTTTTCCCTTGTAGAATGACTCATTGTATGGGGAGAAATGGTGTGCTACTGACTAAACATTTTTACATAGTCAGTTGCAGAATATCTTACATGTAGAGTTGTAAGGCCATTAATGAATTCATTCTTTTATCATTATTTAATTGAAGCATATTTTGTATCAGATACTCTACTAAGCATTGACTACAAGGAGGTTTATGTTACACTGTTTAATGATTGTATTTTTCACCCTCCTATGTCACTAGGTTTAGGCATTCTAGTAAAATTTTATAAATTCTTTCTATAGTTAGCAGTTTTCTCTTTGCTCTGAATCATCTCTTCAGGTGTTCTATAAATAGGACAGTGGCATTGCTCAAATGAAAGACTCTGACAACAGAACTTCTGCCAGCAGGAAACCAGCGGGTCCCCCAGGGAAGTCATTGCTGAGAAATCTCAGAAGTTTTCCTCTTTCTGAACTTGTGACGATTCATCTTGCTTTCTTTGATTGTCCTTATAAGGCATGAAAGATGTAATTGTTTTATCCTCTCTCTGTAACATATACCCTATGTATCAGGAGCAATAAATAACTATTTCATAAGGAAGTCTCTCTGAGAACCCCGGAGAGTACATATGGGGAAGTAAGAAAACTAAGTGTAGCAAATTACCCCTGTCTTTTAAACAATTTATTTCTTGCCTTATAATTACTTTTGAAATAGAATTTACATGCCTGTGAAAAATATTTACAATATGTGTCATATGAGATGTATACATAGATCATTTTTCATGCTTGATATTGTCTATTATTGGTTCTGGTTCTGACAAATTCTATGTAATGCATGATCAATACCTTATATAAAAACCAATGCAATAAACTTAGAAAGAAATCAAATAAGGTGAAAGAAAAATACCATAATGTATGCCATTTAATATAAATATAAATTAAGAAAATTGCTACTTAGTATTTCTAAATGTAATCATATAAGTTGCAGACACAAAAGATACTCTTTAGCAAAGCATCTTATAATATTACTTTTATTAGGTCTACTATTGTAGACTCACTTTTAAGATTTTCCATTATCTGGTCCTAAGCTTTCTGTTGAGATTTTTGATGTGGCTGAAAGAATACCATACTAAATCTTATAATTCAGTTTCCATTTTTTGCACTGATACTAAAGTCTGTGTCACTTTGGTTAAGTTCTTGACACTTCTGCACTTGGAGTATCTTATATACCATGTGACTGATCTATGTGACCTCTGAGGTTACTTTTCACTTTAATATGATGTCTTTTGTATTTATTTTTACTTCTTAATACACTCTGGAATGTATGTAACACATTCTGGCCTCAATCACTTGCATAAGCCTATTAGTCTGCCACTGTATTGTAGGTTCTATGAAACTAGAAGGTAAACATTTTGTTTATTGATAAGTCCCAACAATATGTTCTAACACATATTTATTATGTAAAATGCCTTCTATCTGGCTATTCATTTCCACCTTACTGCTGCCTTTTCTCTTCATTCGTTCATTCACTCATTCTTCATATATTAATTCATTCACTTGCTTCTTTTTTGATTCTTTAAATTCTGTCTGCATTCAAGGTCAACTGAGCTTCAGCTTTTCCATTAAGCTCTGCCGACCATTCCAGCCATAACTGATCATCTTTGTCTGTTTCAACTCCTACCACATACACAGTGGTGATCACATTATCATGGACCTAAGAATGGAATCTCTGTAGACTTATTAATATATTGCTATGTTGCTCTTCAACGTTTCTGATTTTCCCAGTGACTCTGGATTTATCAAAGGCAGACATATTATAACATGTGTCTTCTAAAAGTTGTCCATGACATGTAATACAATCTAGACAAAGAGTTTCAAAACTGTAATGTAACATATTCTCTCTCCCTAGCTGATACATGTTCAAACACATAAATATACGCAACCCTTGATGGCCCATCAGTATCCGGGAATTTATTCTGGTAAAAACTGAAACAGTGAAGGGGACTAAGTGATATAAATGATATACACTCCAGGAAATGGCCACAACCTCTCCTCTAACTTACTGGAATAGTGGTAAATCCGTAATTATCTGAAGTACGAGTATGACACTGCATTTCTTAATTTTGCGCATAATATAAAAAGACTCTTTCCTTCCCTTGTCTTTGTCACCATTTTTTTTTTTTTTTTCTGTGAGAAAAGCCAAGTGGTCTGAAGTTATGCTGGCGCACAAGGCATTTTAAAATAGCTTTCATTTACGAGCAATCATCTATGAAGGACTAACATTTAAGGAACCTTGCTGTGTCCTTTTTTGAGATTACAGCTTCCATACAAGTGACAAATATATTTAGATGGAACATGAAGTGTTCTCTGCACAGTTTTCGATTTGTATAGTTGGCATCCATACCTTTTAGGATAAAATGCTCAAATGAGAAATGTTGAAGAATACTAATAACTTCTAACAAATAACTAAAATAGATATTGTCCCAGAAGGGTAACAGCAGGCTGTATTTCTGGTGAATACATTTGAGTAAGTAATTTATAGTTCCTTTCTAAGGAAATATGGTAAATACATTTTCTTGTACTTTTATTCCCTCAAACATTTCAGAGAATAAGAGATCGAAATGACAGCATTCTAATAGTTTATCTTATGTCTACTCCTTCTAGGTGAATATTTTGTGTGGGAAAACTCTAAAAAATAAATCTTAGGTAACACTTCAGTTGTTCTGTATTTTATATATTTCTTGTGGCCAAATCCCTATTGATCTAGCAGACCTGTGATTAAAAGAGCATTGTATAGATGTTTCCGGATTAAAAAGATGACAAATGTAGAATTAGATATATATAAAACATTTATTATATTATATGTTTCATATTATATATGTCATAGTAAAAATATAATAGGGCAAAAGTGTAGTTCTATGTTATTCTTTTTTTTTTTGAGAAGGGGTTTCACTCTTGTTGCCCAGGCTGGAGTGCAGTGGCGTGACCTCGGCTCACTGCAACCTCCATCTGCGGATTTCAAGTGATTCTCCAGTCTCAACCTCCAGAGTAGCCAGGATTACAAGTGCCTGTCACCACACCCGGCTAATTTTTTGTATTTTTAGTAGAGACGGTTTCACCATGTTGGCCAGGCTGCTTTCAAACCTCTGACCTCAGGTGATCCACCCGCCTCAGCCTCCCAAAGTGCTGAGATTACAGGCGTGAGCCACCGCACCGAGCAGCTCTGTATTATTCTAATTACAAAAATAATCTAAGAAAAGTGCCTTGTATTTGGTGCTTTCTCTCTCTCTCTCTTTCTCTTTTTTTTAAAGATCAACATTCTAGATCAACAAATAAAAATGAGTATTTTCTCTGTTAGGGGAAAGTATCTTGTGTAGAGGTCTGCTATGTGGCATTTGTTAAAAATTTAGACCACTATCCAAGCTATAAATACTGAGGATTGTCTTTAGTATAACACAGGAGTTGTCTGGATATTGAGGTAGCAGCATGAGAGCAAATGAAAGTTTAGATCTAGTGACCTAGAAACCGTGTAGCAACTAATTTTACAGATGATAATATTAAAACCCAGGTATGTGCAGTGACAAAGTTAGATTTTTACGAAGACCTAGTGGTCCAGAATCCAGATTTCTTCATTCTTAGGAATATAGTTTCTTTTTGTTTGTATATTTAAACTCACAAATTGTAATAGAGTATTTCAAGGTACAGTCATTTTTGTTCCTTTGTAAATATAATAACCTCCTTTTCCAAAACAATTACTTTCCATTGAAGAGTAATTTAAATGCTAAATTCAGTGCAACCTCTTAAAAGTCAACCAAGCTTCTTGATCTAGCTTTTCATTTTTTTTAAGTTTACTTTTGTCAAGAATAGTCTGAGATTTTATGCTACTTGGAAGCTAACCAGCTAGTCTGCCAGTTACAGGGATGCTAGTAGAATACATGAAACACCTGGGTTTGAGATAGAGATATTTCTTACTCATGGTACAGAAAGAAGTGTGAGCACTCTTTTTGCATCTGCGCTTGCCCCTAAAGTCCTGCAAGTTCATTGTGGAGGAGCAGAGACACTGCATTGCAGTGAGTGTGCATCACAGCAAGGAACCCGGAGCTCAGGAAATCTGAAGCTTCTTAAATGTCCTGCGAACAAATCTGCCTTTATGCCCAGAAGACGTTCTCCTTATTGTATTGGACAGTAAGCAAAACTTCATTTCGTTTCTGAAAAACGTCTATTTTACAAAACTATTCACTATAAAAACATTCTTGAGAAGAGAGTTCTGGGGGGAGAAAAGGGGCAGTCAGTGGTTTACTCACGAGACATGCAACAATGCAAGGGACCCCTGGAGAACTGTGAGCCAAAAACCTTCTGTTACTAATTTATTCATTATTCACTCATGAATAGACTCATTCATTTATTCTTTCATCATTCTATTCTGTTGTTCTACTATTTAGTCTGTAATTATTCCATCTCTATGCCAGGATGTATCTTATTATTCAGTAACTTTTTATTTCAACCAAAGAAAACTGATCTTGCTACTTAAAATCAATGAATCAATCAATCCATACTTTTATAACATGAAGTTAGTCTTTTCTGATGCTGTTTCTTCAACTTAAAAAAAAAACCCAACTTTTAATTTTACCGATTGAAATCTACTGCTTTCCTCAAGAAACAAGTAAAATAGCATATTCTTCATTCATTATCTCTGATTCCTACAATTGAAGCTACAAAAAATCTCCTTCTGTTGACCTCATGGAACAACTGTGGCTTTCATTTTTATAACTCTTTTGGAATTTCTGCTTTCTTTGACATTTTTCAGAATAATTTATGTTTAGTTCTAACTCCCTCTCTGTGAGTGTTAGGACCAGGAGAAGACAGCCTGCTCAATCCTCACTGTTTTTTAATACCCATAGTGCCTCTGTAGTCTCCTGCCAATAGTTTAAATCCACATGTTAATTGAAATTGATATCCCGGTAATTTGGTCTGTGTTGCAGCTAGGCTTCTATCTGGTATACAAATTACAGTAATTAACAAGTAGTTACATCATTTATCCCATTTTTTCAATCCATCTGTACTTCGGTAAGATAATAAATATATATATGTAATATATGTATCTATGTGATATATAATTAAATACATAATTTAACTACATATATAATTAAATAAATATATATTACAAGTAGGTACATCATTTATCCCATTTTTAATCCATTTGTACTCAATAAGATAAAAAATATATATTTATATATGTAATATATATAGTAATATATAATTAAATAAATATGTATATTACAAAGGGGATTTTGTGTGTGTGTGTGTGTGTATATATATAGAGAGAGAGGGGGGGTGGAGAGAGAGACAGACAAACAGACAGAGACAGAGAGCAAGAGAGAGCACAAGAGAGCTATTCTGGATGTTTTTCCGTCCCTACTTTTTGGCTTACATTATTGTGACTGCTAACGTATAATTCAGTGATTCAGGATCTAAGTTCTACCTACTACTTGTTGATTGTTCGCAGTTTGGAAACAGTCATAAGGCCTCAAAAAAAGTTAAAAATAGGACTCAGCAACAGGATGGCTACAGTAAAATAGCTAAAGATACTAAGCATTGGCAAGGATGTAGAACAACTGGAATTCAGATAGAATTGCTTGAAAACAAAACTTGTTTCTCAATGTCTTTCAAAGCTAAACATGCATATATTCTGTGACCCAGGAATTATTTTCCTGCCTATTTATATAACCCCACAAAGTGAATGTGTATGCCCACCGAAAGCATGCACAAGATGTTCACAGCAGCTTTATTCATAACAGCAAGAAAATGGCAATAATGCAAATGTTTACCAACAGAATAATTGATGAATAAATTCTAGAATATTCACACAAGAGAATACTACATATAAATTAAAATGAATGTATCCCTACTATACAAAACAACGGATGAATCTTACAAAATATTGAAGAAGAGTATCAGATATAAAGAATGCATATAGTATCATTCCATTAAAAAATATTCAAAACCAAGCAAAATAAATATATCTTAATAAAGGTGAGAATAAAATTTGTCTCTGTGGCATAAAAACTATACGGGGGAAAAGGGAGCCTGCTAGGATGTTACAAATGTTCTAAATTTTGATATAGGTAGTAGTTACATATATGTATGTCTGTACGTGTGTATTTGTATTCATACATATAGTGTGTGCATGTAGTATATGTATATTACATGTGTCCATATATATATAAAATATTTACATACGCACAAATTCATCAAACTACACAGTTAAAATTATTGAAGTTTTCATACATAAATTAATGCTTAAATTTTAGAAGAAGAGGAAGATGAAGAACAAGAGGAGGAGAAAGAAGAGGAGGAATAAATGAAATTGTCAGTGGCAAAATGAACAAGGCCTTAAGTCTACAACCTAGAGACTTGGAAATTCTACAGGCATAGATCATAGTTTTGGTATGGTGGCTAAGGTAAGAAGTTGGGAATAGAGTGGGAAGGCACTGGAGAGAGTTATGATTTACATTTATAAAGAGAAGATAACTATGCAAGGAAGAATAGACTAGATCCAAAGTCTCAGATTGAGGAAAAATTAAGGGATATAAAACGAGAGTTTATTATTGTGCAATACAGGACAATAAATGCGCATGTTAAAAAAAAATTCAATTAAAACCAAGTTATCTTTCTACCAATCGAATTTCAACAAAAACCTGAGCTTTTAGCAAGAATGAAAGTCACCAGGTAAAGGACTAATATCCTCAAAAATTAGAAAGGTAATGAAAGTCAACCTAGAATTTTATTTGTATTAAAATTGTTTATCAAGAATTAGATTAAAACAGATGTGTTCAGAAAAACAAAAATGGAGTTTACCATTAATTGATTATTAATTAGATAAAATTACAAAGAATAGACTATATAAGAAAAGTGATCTTAGATGAAGAATTGGAAATACATGAAGAAATGGTGAGCAATAATACATTGGAGGAGAAAGAGTGTGGCATAGAAAGCTGCACCGATTGTCCTGCCTGCAAGGACACTGATTTAACAACTATCTACGCAGAAAAAACACCTTCATAAAAAATAACAATCAGGTGAGCACTCATAGTACTTGGTTTTAACTCCATATCACTAAAAAAGGCACTGAAAAGATAGAAAATAACGCTTCTGAATCACTGACGCCCACCCTCTCCCCACGTACACATGCACACAGTGGGATGCCTGATGTGGACAGTTTCTCTGGGTGCTGGGGGAGGGAGAGTCAATTGTGAAGCATTTAGCTAAATGCTGGCCTGTTAGGGCAGAAAGGAAAGTTGGGCCAAACTGAGCTAATGCTCTAGCCATGGAGGGAGCATTTAAACCAGCCCTGGCCAGCCCTAGCCAGAGGGAAATTATTGATCCTAGAGGTCTAAAGTTGAATGGCTGCAAACCTCACCACTGGAGGCTATAGCTTCTGTGTCTCCAAGTAAACTTGAAAGGCAGTATAGGCCATAAGGACTGCAATTCTTACTCAAGTCTTAGTGCTGAACTAGCTCCAGAGACAGTGGACTGGGGGAGCATGGGATATACTGAGACACCAGTTACAGGAGCCAAGGCAGTGTTGGCCTCACCCTTCCCCTAAACTCAGGCTTCACAGCTTGTTGCTCAAAAGGAGACCCATTCCTTCCACTTGAGAGGAAAGAGAAGAGTCCAAAGGACTTGGTCTTGCATCTAGGATACGAGCTCAGCTACAGCAGGATAGGGCACTGGTCAGAGCTGTGAGGCCCCTGTCCCAGGTCCAAGCTCCTGGATGACATTTCTAGGCACATCCTTGGCCAGAAGGGAACCCACTGCTTTGAGGGAAAGGACATAGTCTTGGAAGCATTTATCACCTGCTACCCGAAGAGCCCTTCGACCCTAAATAACCAGCAGTAATTCCCAGATACTAGCTTGCGGGCCTTGGGTGAGCCTCTAAGACTCTCTGGCTTCAGGTATCAGCACAGTCACAGGGGATCAGAGCACTAAGCAGGCCATTGGGGTCTCCAATTAAAGAACTTGACTCTTGGATGGCATTTGTGGACCTGCCCTGGGCCAGAGAGAGGCCCTTTGCCCTGAAGGTTGAGTCCCAGGTCAGGCAGTATTCACAACAAGCTGACTTAAAAGATCTTGGGCCTCAAGGGAATATCAGCAGTAGTCTTGCAGTACTCCTCGTGGTCTAGGGTGGCAGTGGCTATGGGGTGAGGCTCCTCTGCCTCTGGAAAGGGGAGAAAAGAATGGGAAGGACTGCATCTTGTGGTTTGAGTGCCAGCTCAGCCACAATACATAGAACACAAGGTAGACTAAGGTTTTTGACTCCAATTCCCTACTTCCAGACAGCTTTTCTAGACCCACCCTGGGCCTGGGGGATCT
This sequence comes from Papio anubis, assembly GCF_008728515.1. Classification (NCBI taxonomy): domain Eukaryota; kingdom Metazoa; phylum Chordata; class Mammalia; order Primates; family Cercopithecidae; genus Papio; species Papio anubis. The sequence goes on from NC_044979.1 coordinate 12,820,995, forward strand.
TGCCATCCTGAAGGGAAAGACACATGTCTGGTTGGCTTTGCCGCATGCTGATAGTAGAGCCCTAGAGCCTTGAGCAAACATAGAGAATAGCCAGGGAGTCATTGTAGTAGGTTCTGGTGAGACCTAGTGCTGTACTGGCTTCGGGTCTGACCCAGGGCAGCCATAGTGGTGGTGGACACAGGGGTGTTTATGCCACTCTGCCCCCAGTTTTAGGTGGCTGAAACAGCAAAAGAGAGCCTCTGTATGTTTGAGAGAAAGTAAGGGAATAGAAAAAGAATCTCTGTATGGTAATCCAGATAATTCCCCCAGATCTTGTCCAAGACCATGAAGGTGGTACCTGTATGAATCTGCAAGAACCACAGTATTACTAGGCTTGTGGTGCCCCCAAAGCAAATGCAGGTTAAATCACAACATCCAAGTTCTGGAAAGCTTTCCCAAGAATGATGGCTACAAATAAGCCCAGATAGTGAAGACTACAATAATTACCTAACTCTTCAATGTCCAAACATCAAACATCTACTAACATCAACACCATCCAGAAAAACACAACCTCATTGAATGAACTAAATAAAACATCAAGGACAAATCCTGGAGAAACAGATATTATAAGACCTTTTGACAGAGAATTTAATATAGCTGTGTTAGAAAAGCACAACAATTTCAAGAAAACACAAAGAAGAAATGCAAAATTTTGTCAGATAAATTTAACAAAAAGGTTGAAATAATTTAAAATAATCAAGCAGAAATTATGGAGCTGAGAAATGAAACTGGTGTCCTGGAGAAGGAATCAGAGTCCTTTAATAGCAGAACTGACCAAGCAGAAGAAAAAATTAGTCAGCTTAGAGACAGTCTATTTGAAAATACAGTCAGAGGAGACAAAAGACAAAGGAATACAAAATAATGAAGCATGCCTACAGGATCTATGAAACAGCCTTAAAATTGCAAATCTAAGAGTTATTGGCCTTAAACAGGAAGTTGAGAAAGAAATATGGGTAGACAGTTTATTCAAAGGTATAATAACAGATAACTTCCCAAACCTAGGGAAAGATATTAATATGCAAGTACAAGAAGGGAATAGAACACAGTTTTCACCCAAAGAAAACTACCTTGAGCATTTAATATTCATACTTTCAAAGGTTAAGGATAAGGAAAGGATCTTACAAGCAGTAGAGAAAAGAAACAACTAACATAAAATGGAGCATCAATATGGTTGGAAGCAGACTTTTCTTTGGGAAACTTACAATCCAGCAGAGAGTGGCATGATACATATAAAATGCTGAAAGAAAAAAACTTTTACCCTAGAATAGTACATCTGGCAAAAATATCCAACAAACATGAAGGTGAAATAAAGACCTTGTGAGACAAACAAAAGCTGAGGTAGTTCATCAATACCAGACCTTTCCTAAAGAAATGCTAAAGGGAGTGTTTCAATCAGAAAGAAAAGAACATTAATGAGCAATAAATAATCACCTGAAGGTACACATAAAGTACATGGAAAATCACAGAATATAATATCACTGTAACTGTGGTACGTAAACTACTATTGTCATAAGTAGAAAGACTAAACTATGAACCAATCAAAAACAATAACTACAACAACTTTTTAAGACATAGTACAATAAGATATAAATAGAAACAACAAAAAGTTAAATGTGGGGGGTCAAAGTTAAGATGTAGTTTTATTATGTTTCCTTTTCCTTATTTTTTTTTCTGTTTATGTAAATAGTGTTAAGTTGTTGTCAGGTTAAAATAATGGGTTATAAGATATTATTTGCAAGCCTCATTATAACCTCAAACCAAAAAACATACAATGGATGCACAAAAATAAAAAGTAAGAAACTTAATCATATTACTAGAAAAAATTAACTTCATAGAAAAATACAGGAAGGAAAGAAGAAAGAGAAAACCACAAAACACATAACAAAATAGCGGAAGTCAGTCCTTACTTATCAATAATAACATTGAATGTAAATGAACTAAACTCTCCGATCAAAAGACTTAGAATAGATGAATGGATGAAAAAACAAGACCCATTGATCCAGTGCTTACAAGAAACACACTTAATCTATAAAGACACACACTGAAATTTTTTAAAAAATCAAAAAAGATGTTCAATGTTAATGGAAAGCAAAAAAAGCAGGAGTAGCTATACTTATATTAGACAAAATAGATTTCAAGACAAAAACTATAAGGAGAGAAAAAAATGTTACTATATAAAGGTAAAGGGGTCAATTCAGTGAGAGGATATAACAATTTTAAATATATCTGCACTGAACACTGAAGTACCCAGATACAAAAAGTAAATATCACTAGAACTTAAGAGAGAGATAGGCCCCAATGCAATAACAACTAGAGACCTCTACAACCCATTTACAGCATTGGACAGGTCTTCCAAATAGAGGATCAACAACAAAAACAAAAAAATCAGACTTAATTTGCACTATAGACCAAATGAATCTAATAGGTACTTACAGAACATTTTACCAAATGGATGCAGAATAAACATTCTTCTCCTTAGCATACGAATTACTCTCAAGGATAGACTAGACTTTAGATCACAAAATAAGTCCTAAAACATTCAAAAAATTGAAATATCAAGCATCTTCTCTGATCACAATGGAATAAAAATAGAAAGTAATAACAAGAGGAATTTTGGAAAGTATACAAAAACATGGGAAGTCAATAATATGCTTCTGAATGACCAGTCACTGAAGAAACTAAAAAAGGAATTGAAAAATTCTTTGAAACATACAATACTGGAAATACAAGATATCAAATCCTATGGAATACAAAAAAGCAGCACTAAGAGGGAAGTTTATTGCTAAAAGTGCCTACATCAAGTAAGAGGAAAAACTTCAAATGAACAACCTAATAATGAATCTTAAAGAGCTATAGAGCAAGAGCAAACTCTACTCAAAATTAGTAGGAAAAAAAAAATAAAATCAGAACAGAAAAAACTGAAATAAAAAAAAAAAAAACCAATACAGAAGATTGATGAAATAAAAAGTTGTCTTTTTGAAAAGTTAAACAAAATTGACCATCCATTAGCCAAACTAAACAAAAAAGGAGAGAAGATCCAAATGAATACAATCAGAAATAATAAAGAAGACATTACAGCTGATACTGCAGATATTCAAAGGATCATCAGGGGCTAATATGAGCCAGTATATGCCAATAAATTGGAAAATCTAGAAGAAATGGAAAAAGTCCTAGCCACGTACAACCTACCAAGATTGAACCAGGAAGAATTCCAAAAGCTGAACAAATCAATAACAAGAAAAGAGATAAAAGCCATAATAAAATATATCCCAGTAAAGAAAATCCTAAGACCTATTGCTTCACTGTTGAGTTCTACCAAACATTAAAGAACTAATATCAATCCTACTCAAGCTATTAAAAAAATAGAGGAGTAGGGTATACTTCCAAACTCATTCTACAAGGCCAGTATTACCCTGACACCTAAACCAAAAACATGTCAAAAAATAAAAAATAAAAAACAAACAAAACAAAACAAAAAAACTACAGGCCAATATATCTGTTGAATATAGATGCAAAAATCCTCACAAAATACTAGCAAATAGAATTCAACAATACCTTAGAGAGATCATTCATTATGGACAAGTGGGATTTATCCCTGGGATGCAAGGATGGCCTAACATACACAAATCAATTAATGTGATACATCATATCAACAGAATGAAAGATAAAAAGCATAAGATTATTTCAATTGATGCTGAAAAAGCATTTGATGAAATTCAACGTTCCATCATGATAAAATCCCTAAAAAAACCTGGGGATAGAAGAAACACACCTCAACACAATAAAACCATATATGGTGAACCCACAGCTTGTATAATACTTAATGGTGAAAAGCTGAAAGACTTTCTTCTGAGATCTGGAACATGAAAAGGATGCCCACTGTCACCTGTGTTATTCAACATATTACTGGAAGTTTTAGCAAGCACACAAGAGAAAGAACACAAGAGAAAATATAAAGGACATCCAAACTGGAAAGGAAGAAGTCAAATTACCCCTGTATGCAAATGATATGATTTTATATTTGGAAAAGCCTAAAGATAACCAAGAAATGATTAGAACTGATCAACAAATTCAGTAAAGTTGCAGAATACAAGATCGGCATACAAAAATCAGTAGCACTTCCATATGCTAACAGTGAATAATATGAAAAGGAAATAAAAGGTAAACCCATTTACAATAGCCACTGATAAAATTAAATACCTAGGAATTAACCAAATAAGTGAGAGACCCCTGTAATGAAAACTATAAAACACTGATGAAAGAAACTGCAGAGGACACACACACACACACACACATATGCACACACGCAAGGAGGGATATTCCATGCTCATGGATTGGAAGAAACAATGTTGTTAAAATGTTCATACTACCCAAAACAATCTACAGATTCAATGCAATCACTATGAAAATATCAATGACATTTTTCAGAGAAACAGAGAAAAAACAACCTACAATTTACATGAAACCACTAAAGACCCAGAAAAGGCAAACTTATCCCAAGCAAAAAGAACAAAACTGGAGAAGTCAAATGACCTGACTTCAAATTATACTACAGAGCTATAGTAACGAAAACAGCATGGTATTGGCATAAAAACAGCCACACAGACCAATGGAACAGAATAGAGAACCCAAAAACAAATCCACACCTGCAGTGAACTCATTTTTGACAAAGGTGGCAAGATAATACACTGGAGAAAACATAATATCTTCAATAAGTGGTGCTAGGAAAACTGCATAACCATATGCAGAAGAATGAAACTAGACCCCTGTCTCTCACCATATACAAAAATCAAATCAAAATGGATTTTGAAGTAATGGATAAATCTAAGACTTCAAATTATGAAAATACTACAAGAAAATATTGAGGAAATCTCCAGGACATTGGTCTGATCAAAAATTTATTGAACAGCACTTCACAAGCCCTGGCAACCAAAGCAAAACTGGAAAAATGGGATCACATCAAGTTAAAAAGCTTCTGCATAGCAAAGGACACAATCAACAAAGGGAAAAGACAATCCACAGAATGGGAGAAAATATTTGCAAACTACCCATTTGACAAGAGGTAATAATCAGAAATATGTAAGTTGCTTAAACAAACCTCTAGGATAAAAATCTAATAATCTGATAGAAAAAGGGCAAAAGACTGAATACACATTTCTCAAAAGAAGACAAAAAATGGCAAACAGGCATATGAAAAGGTGCTCGACATCATTTGCCATCAGAGAAGTGCAAATCAAAACTACAATGAGATAACATCTCACCTTAGTAAAAATGACTTATATCCAAAGGACAGGCAATAACAAATGTCAGTGATAACGTGGAGAAAAGAGAACCTTTGTACATGGTTGGTAGGAACGTAAATTAGTCCAACCACTGTGGAGAAAAGTTTGGAGGGTCCTATAAAACTAAAAACAGAGCTACCATATGATCCAGTAATCCCCTTGCTGGGTATATACCCCAAAGAAAGGAAATGCATATATTAAAGAGATATCTGCACTCCTATGTTTGTTGCAACACTGTTTACAATAGCTAAGATTTAGAAACAAATGAAGTGTCCATCAACAGATGAATAGATAAAGAAAATGTGGTACATATGGACAATGGAGTACTACTGAGTCATAAATAAGAGAGATTCAGTCATTTGCAAAGATAGAACTGGATTATTATGTTAAGTAAAATAAGACAGGCATAGAAAAAACACACATGCTTCCCTTATTTGTGGGATCTAAACATCAAAACAATTGAACTAATAAACATAGAGAGTAGAAGGATGGTTACTAGAGGATAGGAAGGATAGTGAAACTGGGTGTGGAGGTGAGGATGGTTAATGGGTACAAAAAAATAGTTACAAGGAATGAATAAGACCTATTTAATAGCACATATGGGTGTGTATAGTCAAAAATAACTTAATTGTACATTTTTTAATAACTTAGAGTGGTAATTGGGTTGTTTGTACCTCAAAGGATAAATGCTTGAGGGGATGTATATCCCATTCACCATGGTGAGCTTATTTCACTTTGCATACTTGTATCAAAACATCTCATATACCTCATGGATATATATACCTACTAGGTACCCACAAAAATTTTAAAAAATTATATGATGAGCAATAAAATGGGAAACGTGGAAACTCTAAACACATATTGATAATTTTGACTATATAAAATAATAATGAAGTTCAAATTATGTTGAGTGAAAGCAGACTAGATAAAAGATGTATCTAAGTTATAGCACAGGAATACCCCTGCTATTTGTGAGCAACTCTGTATTACAGAATTTTAATCTAAGCCTCATTTGTAATTAAAAATGTTCTGGCAATAATATTATGAAAGGAAAAATAAACTGATAAAATTATTTAAATAAACACTTTAACCCAATATTTATATGAAGATTACCATATTGATATGGTATCAATGTAAAAATTATTGAGATATTTTACTTTTTTATATTGTCATTGAAATCTATTATGTAATTTATCCTTACGGTGTATTGCAACACAGACTAGCCACAATTTAAGAGCTCAATAGAATATGTTTCTAGTGGCTACCTCATAGGTTAGGACTGCTCTACAGAAGTTTTTCTCAAACTTTAATGTGCCTACAAATTCCACTGGGTTCTTAACAAATGAAATATTCTGATTTGGAGGTCAGATGAGGCCTGGTATTCTGAATTTTCAATAAACTCAAAGTGATGCTGATGTCTGTAATATTTAGTCTATGTTGAGTAGCAAGTCTGTTGAAAACACATTAGGATGCAGTAGAAGAATTTTCAAATTAGCACATTCACATTAGCAAGAAAATAAATGAAATAATCCAGTGTCCATCATCAGTAGAATAGATGGCATTATATAGTGCAATTTGAGTTAAAGTGAAAATAAGGTTTTTTTGGCAAGCATAGATGCAACTCGGAATATAATTTTCTGCAATAACAAGTTAAAGTAAATAATATACTGTATAGAAATATTTTTGTTCACAATAAAATTAAAAATAAACTCAAGGAAAGTATTATCTATTACCTATGTTCACACAGGCATTATTCATAATAGCAAAAATGTAGAAGCCACCAAAGGTTTCACTGATAGATGAATGCATAAACAAAATAGGGTATATTCATAAAACAGAATATGATTCAGCTTTAAAAAGGAAGAAAATTTTGATCTGTGGCATAACATGGATATAAACCTTGCAGATCCTATGCTAAGTGAAATAAGCTAGTCTTAAAAACAAAAATACTGTATAATTCTATTTATATGAGGTATTAGAGTAATCAAATTTATAAAATAAAAAAAAATTAAATGGTAGTTACCAGGGGCTGAGGAGAGGGGAAATTGCATAAAGAGTTTGCTTTGCATGACAAGAAGAGTTTTGGAGTTTGGTTGTACAACAATGTGAATGTCCATAACATTATTGAATTGTATACTTAAAAATAATTTAGTAGGGACATGGATGCAGCTGGAAATCATCATTCTCAGCAAACTATCGCAAGAACAGAAAACCAAACACCGCATGTTCTCACTCGTGGGTGGGAATTGAACAATGAGATCACTTGGACACAGGAAGGGGAACATCACACACCGGGGCCTGTTGTGAGGTGGGGGGAGGGGGACGGAAAACATTAGGAGATATACCTAATGTAAATGACGAGTTAATGGGTCTGCACACCAACATGGCACATGTATACATATGTAACAAACCTGCACGTTGTGCACATGTACTCTAGAACATAAAGTATAAACAAGTAAAAAATAAAAAAATAAAAAATAAATAAAAAATAATTTAGATGGTAAATTTAATGCTATTTTCAATTTGCCACAATTAAAAAAAACAAACAAAAAAACTAAAAAAGCTTTTAAAATCAAGGAAATTATTGGCATTAAGAATAGTAATGACCTTGGGTAGGGTGTTGGGGAAGGTCTTCCACAGGTAAAGGCACTTACGAATCTTTACTATTAATAATAACCAATATTCTCTTTACTTTCATCATGTTTCATGGTCTCTCATACCAGGGATAAACTTCCTGTATTTGTCAAGCAGTAGCTACATGATTTTGCCTGTGGTTGGCGGCTGCAGATGAGCCTGAGCTCAGGGGTGCAGGCTGCCTTGAAGGGTTCATGGCTTATTGGCTAGAAATATATATCCCAAGGATTTACTAGTACTACTGCTGATGCTGCTGTTCCTGCAGCAGCAGCTGCTGCTACTACTACTACTAAACAATGATAAAAGCACTAATACTGCTAAATGTAATGTAGGAGGTACTGGGTGAAGCAAAAACTAAAAGCCCATTTTCTTATCTCTTCGGTGAACAATAGTCTATCCTCTTGTGGTGAGTAGGATGCTTAGAGCACTGAGAGGCCACGGAGTTACGGAGAATCTGAAAGTTACTGCAATGTGGAGAGGCTGAACTTTTGTAAGATTTTGTGAAACCATACTTCCTTTGAGAAGCAAGAGTTTGAGGTTTTACGTTTTCTACTCTCAGAAGTTGGAATACCAGGTCAGTAGAGTCATCTAAGTTTCTGTAAGAGAGGCCATTCATGTTCATTATATTTCCCAAGGAACTCCATAGAGCCCATGACTTGAGAAGTCTTGATGCTAATAAGAACCACCTCCTCAGTGTTGTTTTCAAAATGAGATCAGATAATGCCTGTGTAGATAGCTAGCACAGAAGCTGTCTTGCAGTAGGTACCCATCTGAAATGAATTTATGAAATCCAATTACTAAAACCTCATATATTATCTATGGGAAACAAAACTGAGTTATTGGCATGAAATCCTTTGCTTATAACCCTCACAAAATCCCATAACATGGCCAGGCATTTCTTGCATCTGCAGAAGGAAGAAGCTGCAGGTAGAGGATAAGTGGTTCAAGCAGCTCATTATAAAAATTAAACAGAAAATCAGGGCTTCTAATTCTGCTAACTTTAGCAAGCTTGTAGTTTTATTAAGTGATGGAAAACACGCAGGTGGAATGAAGAGCCCTGATAAGCTAAAATAATTCATTTAAGCAAGAATCATTCAAGGTGCCTTTTTATTATCAAAAAAAAAAAAAAAGATGAAAACAACATGCCTTAGATTTCTCAGAATCTTTACATTCTCTAGCCATTAGATGTGGTTTGCAACCGAAGATAATTTAACTGTAACATTTTATTGATGAGTCACCCTCCTCTGCTAGGAACTGTATAAGAAACAGTCTAATGTAGCTGTTATGAGATCAGTATCTGGAGAAAGACTCCCCAGGTGGTTTGACCCCTGCTCTGTATTCTTTCAGCATGTGACATGGGGCAAGCCACTTCACCTCTGTGATCTTCAGTCCCTCACCTGTAAGATGATAATGGTGATAACGCTACATCCTGAAGAGGGCAATAGTGAGACCAAAAAAACTGCCGGAGTAAAGCCCATGCAATGTGTTCTATAAATTTCCCTATTCCTATTTTCCAGTCGGTAGAAGCTTTCTGCCAACCCTGTAAAGAGCCCTTCAAATTAGAGCTGAAGTCTTGCAGTTTCCATAACGTCTATAGTTCATCAAATCACTTCAGCTGAGGTTATTAATCTGTTTTGATTGATTGACAGCTGCACAGTAGTCCTTTGATTTATAATTTGAACCAAGTTATTGAATTTATAATTTGGACAGGGCTCTAAATGCATTTTTGATTTATGTGTGTCCCCCATGCAGTTACAACAAATCATTGGTGGTTGAGCAACATTTACTCGAAGACACATACATTTAAATTTTAAATTAAATTGGATTTTAAAGGGCAAAGAAATTTAGATTTCTTCATGTAAAGATCAATGCTGCAAATAACTGCGAACGAAGCAGTATGATCAAGCAAGAAAAGCTATACCACTTAACATCCAGAAAAACCCAAATTATGTTTATAATTTTGCCTCTGCCTAGGCTTCATTACAGACTTTCAGAGTTATGCGAAAACACAGTGAACTTCTAGTTCAACATTTTTGCTTTACGTATGAGAGGACTAGAGTGTTCAAGGTCATAGAATAGTTAGTGGCTAAGTTGGAAATTTCATCAAACTTCCCTGATTCCTGCTTAGTCATCTTTCCACGGTATCACATAATTCTTCTATGACTCAGCTGCTTTTTCTGAAAAAATATAGGGAGAATAATGTAAGATCTGCTTATATACGCAGATTTTTTTTAAAAAAGAACATGAGCAAAACACTTGAAAGAACATTAAAATATAAAAGTACTGTACAAGTTCCCACATAGATCTAAACTTTGGTTCCTTAGGCAAGGGAAGGTGTGGAGTCAGACACACCCATTGATCAAGGGTCTCCTACTAGAGAAATACCACTACATACCTACTCTCAGTTTTAATTCCTATGAAACCCCATGGCATTTTCTAATTCTCAGAGGACAAAACTGAAGTTTCTGAAGTGAATCATCAACCTAGGATTTCAAACACTTAAGGCCTCTGCTTGTCATTTTGCAGCAGCGCTGCTGGGTCTCTTAAATAGGATCCATCAGGATTATTAATGAGAGGTTGTACATTTAATATTTTCTGGCAAAGCAAAAACACCTACCTCTTTAAGATTTGATCCTAATAGTAAACCAGTTTTCTTCTTGCTGCAGTATTAGGTGTCATATTAATCTTTCTTTCTGACCTCATTCTAGCAAATAGTCTTAGGGAAAGAAATAAATAATGTTCCTGTAAATTGATTTATATGAACTCTAGAGATAGCGTACTAGCCAAAGATACCAGGCCATGTCTGGGCCCTGTCAGTAGATCAAAGGTGTCTGTGTCTGATTATTTGTCTTCATACTAAGTTCAGAATGATTACTGAAATGTCCACTTTTCTAATGTCATGCCTTCAATCAAGTATAAACTTTGTCATCTACTGCTCTTGTGCCAAATATAACGCAATGACTTATTTCAATGGCCGTGATACAACATATCCTAGATATTCAAACTTGATGTGGTACAACGATGAGTAGTCATGAAAAGAACATGCCTTTAGATATCTAAGTACTTAAATGAACTCAGCAAAAATGCTGTCTCTCAGAGCATCAAAGGTTCTTTGCCCTACAAGCTACATGATGAAAGCATAATGACCTGGTGTCCCTCTTAAACTCTCCTAAGATTATAACAAATTGAAACTTCATCCAGCACAGCAAATATTCAAAGCAGATGTATGACTGGGTCCATATTTCCCCAAACTACTTCAATCATTTCCTTCTCAATGGAAGTCAGTGCACTTTAGAGTAAGAGGTCCTTATCATCTTCCATTCGGTTGAAGACATGCGTATTGAATGGCTGCTGCTGTGGACATCATGTGTTCTCCCAAAATTTATACTTTGGAATCCTAATCCTCAAGGTAATGGCATTGAGGGAGGGGGGTTTGGAGGTAATTATGTCATGAAAGGGAAGCCCTCACGAATGAGATTACTGCCCTTATAAGAAGAGAAATGAAAGAGATGACCTCTCTCTCTCTGGGTCAAGTGAGAATACAGCAAGAAGACGGCCCTTTGCAAACCAGGAAAATAGTTTTTATTAGGAACCAAATCCTGGACTTCAAAGCCCCCAGAACTGTAAAAAAATAGATTAAGTCATCTGGTCAATTATATTTTGTGATAGCGACCGAAGCATATTAAAACACCGACTGTTTGATCAGCACTCAAAAAAAGGTGGGGCGTAGGCTTTGATCTTAAAAACGATAACAACAATAGTATTTTAATGAAGGAGACAAAAAGAACATAACATTGTTTAAAAATAAAGTGCAAGGCCGGGCATGGTCGCTCACACCTGTAATTCCAGCACTTTGGGAGGCTGAGGCAGGTGGATCATGAGGTCAAGAGACTGAGACCATCCTGGCCAACATGGTGAAACTCCATCTCTACCAAAAACACAAAAATTAACTGGTCATGGTGGCACACACCTGTAGTCCCAGCTACTTGGGAGGCTGAGGCAGGAGAATTGCTTGAACCCGAGAGCTGGAGGTTGCAGTGAGCCGAGATTGCATTACTGCACTCCAGCCTGCCTACAGAGCGAGACTCCATCTCAAAAAAAAAAAAAAAAAAAAAGTACAAATTGTAATAATACGTTAAATAATTGTTACAGATAAGTTCAGTAGGAGGGTAATTGCAAAAAGGATTAAAAACTATAGGAGAGCATCCAAGAGATAAGATTTGTACCAGAGGTTGACAGGATAATCAGATGAGAAGAGAGAAGTTATCACAGACACAAAAGAAACAAGGGAAAAGTGATGAAAATATATAATATGCATGGTTAATTCTCAAGGCATTTGGAGTGAGACATTAATTTGGGGACTTATTGAGAAAGAAATTGAAGAGGAACATGCAATTAGTAAAGAAGGAGCCTGAAAATTAAGGTAAGAAATGTGGACTTTCTCAACAAGAGAAATAGAAAGCAATGGAAGATTTAAGAGCAGACAATAAAGGAATGGTAAGAAAAGTTTCAGATACATATACATACATATGCCAGATGAGAATGGCTTTTGAGAAACCAGAAGCAGGAGTGCATGTACAAAAGTCTGTGTTGACTGAGCCAAGGAGCAAAAGGAAGAAAGTGATGGAAAAAGAAAGGAAGAAAAACACAAAACAGATAACTTTGGAGAAGCCTGATAAAATGATTTATCGGTAGGGTCACCAAGTGTGACAAATATAAATACAGAAGATTCAATTAAATTTGAATTAAAAATCAACAATATATTGTATGACTCATATCTGCATAATTCACAAAATTTCATTCATTGTTTATGTAAAATTAAAATTTATGTGCACATCCAGTATTTTATCTGGCAACCCTATCCGAGACGTTTCCATGTGCCACTGATAACCTTATGTTATGGACACACTCAAAGAATAAGTGGTTTCGTAATACAGAGAAATATGAATTCACAATATTTATCTAATGCCAGAAGTACAGATTATGTTTAAGTAAAATTATGTACACAAATAATAATATTATATATTGAGACAAACTGACACTACAGCAGTTGAAACATTAATCTAGGTAAAATTAAGGGAATTTTAAAAATCCTTTTGACATACAGATGTTCTGAGAGAAAGAATGAAAATTGTAGATCCTTAAGGAGAATATGCAATTATCTAAAACTCATCATTTCAAACTTATAATAAAACAGATTCCACTATTTTGAAATGAAGATAAAAACTAGAATGAACAGTGCACATGGAGACATTGCTCTGCTGTAATAATGCCAATATGACTGAACTTTAGGGTAGGCCAAGGAAAAAAGTAAAAATAACTTGTTATATACTTTTCCATAGTTTTGAAGAGGGAATGGTGATTACATGGAGTTATTAGGAAAATAAGTGTGTGAGACCTCATTGGAGTCTAAAAGTGCTCATAGAAACAAAACAAAACAAAACAAAAACCCCAAACCCAAACAATATTTTATCAAAGAATTATGTAGAAAGAAAATGACATATATATATATAAATATATATATATATAAAATATAGATTCTATTTAACTTACAGAAAAGTGAGGGACAAAATTAAAATACAACATCTAGGATGTACGGAATGGAATACAGATGCTTTAGTGTATAATGAACCTGGTGAACTTTTCGCAAGGGTTTGGACGTCAATGACTAAAGGACTGGCTTGTACTTGTTTACAGTCAACATCTGTATTTTGTTTTTCATCTCCAGCGTAACCAAATTCTACTCACTCAGAGCATATCTTTTCTTATCATACAGACTTTCTAGATTGTCCTAACCACCGCTGATTTCTTCCTTCTTCAAAAATCTGTATAGCTCATTTTACTCATTTTTTTTTCTCATAATTATATAAAGTCATTTATTTTTCTTTTGTTATGTCTCCTCTTTTTCAGCTTTAGGAACATAAGGATTATGATTTTGTGTTTTATGTGTAGTTCTAAACAAATAATAATCAATACATGCTCAATAAATTCAAGTGAAAGACATAACAGAACACCTCATAAAACCTTGAATACTGCACTTTCTACTGAGGGATTAAACACAAAGTTTATCTGTCTATTGGCTTGAAATGTGGAGGCTTGATCTGACGGCATGTCCATATAAGCTCCCTCTAGTACAAAGAGAACTGTGAGTTTGAGGACATGCCCTGCCTAGTGAAGAGCAATGGATATTAGACTGCTTGAGATAGCCCTCCTTGTTTGTTCGTTAAAGCAGTTTTTGAAATCCAGGATGACCACCATGTATGACTATCAAACAAAGGACAATTTCATTTGAAGAGTGGTTATTTAATATTCATCTCTATTATAGAAGGAAATCACAGATCAGTGATAGCAATCAGAGCCTTACATGAAATAAAATATTTGAGCTGAAAGAGCCCAGCCATTTCTTTTCATCACTAATCTTCAGAACCATCTGGAACAGATAAAAATAACAGATTTCTGGGATCTGCTCATCACAATGTATTTTTTCATCTATTATTTCTACATAGATTAATGTTGCAACTTTCTTAATCTCATTTTTGTCTCAATATGTAGTATTTATTATTTGTATACAGTATTTTTTTTTTTTTTTTTTTGAAATGGAGTCTCACTCTGTTGCCCAGGTTGGAGTGCCATGGTGCGGTCTCAGCTCACTGCAACCTCCGCCTCCCGGGTTCAAGTGATTCTCCTGCCTCAGCCTCCCAAGTAGCTGGGACTACAGGCGCCTGCCACCACTCTTGGCTAATTTTTTGTATTTTTAGTAGAGACAGGGTTTCACCGTGTTAGCCAGGATGATCTCGTTCTTCTGACCTTGTGATCTGCTGCCTGCCTCGGCCTCCCAAAGTGCTGGGATTACAGGTGTGAGTCACTGCACCCGGCCTGTATACAGTATTCTTAGCTTAAACACACTTCATATTTCTGACATCAAATATTATGAACTAACATTTTTTTCTGTGGCACCACACCAGTTGTGATATGGACAGGAGACAAAGAAATACTGGGTAGAAGAAGGTGGTTCCCCAGTAAAGCCCCACCCCCAAGCCAGGAAACCCACAGATCTAAATGGGAACAGAAATTCCTGTCTTCTTGCCCAAATGTTGCCTTTTGGTCTACCATGCCCCCCTATCCTGTACCCATATAAACCCAAAACCCCAGGCTCCATGAGCAGATGGGCAGATGAACAGAAAAGCAGAAGAGCAGTAGAGAAAGAGAGAGGAGAAGGAACATCTGAACATCGAGAGGAGTTTGGCTGGGGAGGGTTAAAGAGAAGATCAGCCACTGGATGGCCAAGCTCCAGGGGAAGGTCATCTTCCCACTCCATCCCCTTTCTAGCTCACCATCCATCCCACTGAAAGCCACCTCCACCACTCAATAAAACTCCCATATTCACCATCCGTCAAGTCTGTGCATGACCTGATTTTTCCTGGATGCCAGACAAGAGCTGGGAATACAGAAAGCTGTCGCACTGACCCCCTGCCCTTGCAAAAAGGCAGAGGGTCCACTGAGCTGTTTAGCACTTAAACCATCCGCAGATGGCAAATCTAAAAGAGAGCACTGTAACACATGCCTACTTGGGCTTCTGGAATCACAGGCAACCCTAGATGCTACCACTGGGCCAGAGCTCAGAAGCACTAGGCTACTGCACCTTCCTCTCTGCATGCTCCCACTCCTGTAAGCAGAGGTGGGGCCAAGCCACACTCCTGTTGCACATCCTGGGAGGGAGGCCAGGGAACTCTCCTATTTCAATTGCACCTTGATGGTTGCTGCTTTGTAAGGCAATCATTGGAACAAGGAAATTTCCCAGGTAGGGTTGCCAGAGTCATAAATTCTGGGGAGGAATCTAGGAAACTTAAATTAAAAGAAAAAACCTCAAGATGATTCTGTTCAACTGTCTTTGAGAATCACAAATGTAGTCTATTGTTATGTTTTAAGATTTAAAGAAATTGAGGTCTCAGAAAGTGAAAAGAGGTTTCTGAGTGTCACAAAGCATTTTATTGTTAAAGCTGAGAGTAAGAGCTCAGCTCTTCAATTTCCGTATAGTGGCACTTTTGTGTCTACAGTTCTTCTGGAGTCATTTCCTCTGACAAATAAACCCTGTCCATTTTACTAACCAAGTTCCCTTTTACATAAGCATGCCTGGGAGTTAATTTGAGAAAACCACGGCAATCTGCCCCCTGGAAGCAATATTTTTGAAAACAGAGAAATTCAAAGGCTTGCTGAAAATCAGGCATCAAAGATAGTCATTTAAGGGTGAGAAGAATATTCAATTCTTTCAACCACTTTATATGAAAGAAATGGGCAGTATCTTCTTGTCACAGTGTGAGATCAAAATCCTGTAGTCTCAACTAAAAAGTTCACTTTTTAAAGCCAAAAGTGTTTATAATACATTGGAATATATTTTATTAAGTAACTCCTTGATTAATTCCAGAATGCAATAGCACCCTACCATTAAAAAAAAAATCCACAACAGCAGAGTTCATTATTCTCACCTAACAAAAGGAAATTCAAGCTCAGAGATGCGTAGCACAATTAGTGACCAGACATCTGAGAGCAAAGTTTATCTTTGAGTCTTGATGTTTCATATCTTACATATTACCAAACATAAATCCTTTCTTCTTTGAAAAAGAAGTGATAAAACTCATATATGTTTATACTTCAAAGACTAAAGAATATACATGCAAATAAATAAAATTCCACTTTACATGAAAAGTATTTACTTAGAAAATGCAATACAATTTTTTATCTGTGCTAGGGCTGAGATAGAAAGTATTTAACTAGAAAGTCCAATAAGGTTTTTCATCTGGGCTAGGGCTGATACTCAAAATACCCCATTAAAACAGACGGATGAGATAAGCTTGACTTTCTCTGTGTCTTCTATATAATATCAAACAAGGCAAAACCAATCACACAAAACAAAACAAAAATCCAGAAACAAACAAAAGGAAAAAAAAAACAGCCTTCTAAATTTTCATGTAGGAATGTGAAAACAAATGTTTCACTGTATTTTCTTATTCCCTTAGAGCCAGAAATCCCGAGGAAGAGAACTTAATCTCAGTGAAAATAGGACTATAGACACAGTTACACAAATATCTACAGAACCTGAGGTCAGGTCCAACTCATGGAAATGTGTTTCATGGAAAGGCAGTTGACTCCTTTACACAAAAATTATCACAAAGAAGGAAGGAGCTCCACACAGTGGGGGAACTTGGAGCTAGGGCATAGTTTCTGTAGAAAACAATGCTTCTGAGTATTTTATTACTTGTGCCTGAATGTTCCTCCAATCTATCACTACACACCTACTGCACACCATCTACACACCTACTCCTGGAAAGGAGAGAGTTGTATGGTACAAAATGAAAACAGTTCTTTTTCTAAAATATATTCTTCTAAAAGAGGTGACAGGAAAAAGGAATATGTATTGAAATGGGAGAGAAAGAAGCACAGAAGACCACAAAGTAAATTGATGATGACGTGCTGGCTGCAGAAGCCAAATCAGGAACATGCTCCACTTCCATGCAGACAGAAGGCCGTGAACAGTGAAGTGCCTCATCCAGGAGCACGGGACACCTGTGAGGAAGAAAGCAGAGCAGCTGCAGAGTTAGAGTCCAGCGTAATCTTATATGACGCAAAACCTCACCACGCCTCTACCTTTGTAAAGAAATAAGATGTGATGACCACCTGGCAGATGGAGGTTACTGATGCAACAGGTCCAGTGTAGGGTTCCTAGATGAAAGACAGAACATCCAGTGGAATCTGAATTGTTAATAAACAACATTTTTGGTATAAGTATGCTCCAGGTATTATTTGCAACAATATTACACTAAAAGAATTGCTGTTTATCTGAAATTCAGATTTAAATGGGTGTCCTGCGCTTTTCTTTTATAATCTGGTAACTGTATCTCAGGGACATATCAAGAGTCCTGCTGTGCTGAGGGCACACCATTACATTAACTCTTCCAAGATAGTGATCCTAAGAATCTTTTGAAAACCAAGCAAATATATGCGAGTGAAGCATGAAAACTCTATTTCATCAATTCAGACAATACTGGGCACAAATGGGGCTGCAGTGTGAGCCACTTTCTGTGGTTTACAATGTTCCATGCTCTTGACATACTTCCAGCTTTGTAAAGAACAGCTCTCCTTCACTTAGTACCTTCCCAGACACACCACACTCAATTTGACTGGTACTTCGAGCATTCTCTCCCCTGATGTCCTGCTGCTCTTCTTTACCTGCTCTTAATATTACTAATGCTCATGGCCTGTGATGTCTCCTCCAGGTTCTTCATCACTGCTATTGCTGATGGTGCTTCTGTACTGGCGGCTCTCACAAAACTTTCATGGTATCAGTCCTGATAATGAATCCCCTAGAGTCTTTGCACCAAAACACCACAACCATGCTGTGCCTTGCAGACGTATAGGAAAAATGGTCCCTTCCAATTCAGATTTACACATTGATGTATGGCCATGAAAGCATTCCTGTGTGTGCCCTCCTGACTAACACAGCAGCTTTTTATTAAAGACTTTGTTCTACTTTAACCTCTCAATCATGTCTCCAAAGTTGTCAGGCACAAGCTGTGGTGCAATCCTTTAGGTAGACTTTTACTCATCCAGGCATACTCCTTTATAGCCTTCCCATACATAAACAGTGCTTGCAGCTTTCTTTCATATTCATTCCCAGTTCTGTGTAAGGCCTCATGAATATAATCTCACCAAAATTGCCCCACTAATTTTGGGAACAGCTCATTTTAAAGCTGGGAACACTTTTATAAACAAAAATAAATTTCAGGCCATTTCTAACAACTTGCTATACTTTTGAATATTCAACAACAAAAGTTTAATATTCTTTAACATGCTGAATTTATATGAGCTCCAGCTGAAGCCACAGTCTCTCAAGGGTCACAGCTGCCTAATAGTAGTTTCTGAAATTGGAAGGTGTCCTGGTCACCTCAGACTTTATATGCAAGCATTGTTCATTCCAGGTCACTCATTCACTCACCAAATGTTGAATGAGGACCTTTCCTATGAAAGGCAGTATTAGAAAAGCAAAGATATGTGTAACAGAATAATGGGCTTGAAACTTAAATCAAGCTCTTATTCCCTCTTCACTTCATTTGCTCCTACCTTAGCCTGTTGCTCAGCCATTATGTTTCCATAGTCTCAGAAAAGAGATAGAATAGCATAATTGCAGAGAAGTTAGGGAAAATCTTCCTGCCTTTAAAGTCCCCAAATCTGCTTACCTTAGGAAAATTAGAGTAGATACAATTTTTTTGAGTACGATGAGAGGGTTAGATAGCATTCCCTACCTTCCCAGCTCTCATCCTCTAAAGATTTTCTCTCTCTCTCTCTCTCTCTCTCTCTCTCACACACACACACACACACACACACACACACAGAGGAAATAAAACAAAATAAAAAATATATAGTATGGATGTTAGTGGGTCCTACTAGAGATAAACTGGCTAAAAACGAAATTATTAATGAACCTTGTCCTATAATCCTTCCCTCTGATGTGACTAGGCCAAACAATTTAAAATGGGTAAGCTCTCTTATTTTATATAACTTCCTCAGTTATTGGCCTTGCATTTCATATCTTGATCGCTTTTCTCATAACATGATTTTATTTTCTTATAAAACATTTCTCAAAGAACTTAAAAGAGTTCCACCATTCAATCCAACAATCCCTTTAATGGGTATATACCCAAAGGATGACAAATCATTCCACCAAAGAGAGACATGCCCTAGTATGCTCATCGCAGCACTATTCACAGAAGCAAAGTCATGGAATCAACTTAGGTGCCCTTTAATGGTGGTCTGGGTAAAGAAAATATGGTACATGTATACCATGGAATACTATGCAGCCATAAAAAAGAACAAAATCATGTCCTTTCCAGCAACATGGATGCAGCTGGAGACCATTATCCCAGGAAAATTAACACAGGAACAGAAAACCAAATATCACATATTCTCTCTCGTAAGTGGGAACCAAACATTGGCATGTAGACAAGAACAGTAAATACTGGAGACTACTGGGAGAAGTGGGGTAGGGGGCTGGAAAACTAACTACTGGCTTCTATGCTCACTACCTGGGTGACGGGATTATACGTATCCCAAACCTCAGCATCACCCAGTATACCCACTCAACAAATCTGAATCTAAAATAAAAGCTGAAATTTTTAAATAGAATTTTAAAAAGTGTATT
Source organism: Papio anubis (assembly GCF_008728515.1). Taxonomy (NCBI): domain Eukaryota; kingdom Metazoa; phylum Chordata; class Mammalia; order Primates; family Cercopithecidae; genus Papio; species Papio anubis. The sequence goes on from NC_044979.1 coordinate 12,841,146, forward strand.
TGTTCTCCCCTTCTATTCTCTTGGTTTCAGAGAATAAAAGGGGAGCACAAGAAATGTATTGAGCTGAACAATCTTAAATCCAAAATTTTATTATTTTTATGGCAAAATATCAAGCTTCATCATGATCATCAATACATGAGCAACTAAAATTTAAATTATGGATATGACAAATGACTCATCAAGTATGGATGGTAACTATGACTTAAGCATATGAATATTTTATAGTATTTAATCTCTCATCATTATATTCCTAAAAAAGAATTGCACAAGTTAGTTTCTACTACTTGTCATCCCCCAAACTCTTCTTGTCTAGGAAACCTGTCTAGAAGTCAAGTGATTTCTATACTTCCAAGAAATTTTTCTTTATACTTTTAGTATCATTAGAAAGTACCCAAGTAGGCTGGGTGTGGTGGCTTACGCCTGTAATCCCAGCACTTTGGGAGGCTGAGGCAGGTGGATCACCTGAGGTCAGGAGTTCAAGACCAACCTGGTCAACATGGTAAACCCCGCTTCTACTAAAAACACAAAAAGTGGCTGGGTGTAGTGGTGCGCTCCTGTAATCCCAGCTACTCTGGAGGCTGAGGCAGGAGAATCACTTGAACCCAGGAGAGGTTGCAGTGAGCCGAGATCGTGCCACTGCACTCTGACCTGGGTCACAGAGTGAGACTCCATCTCAAAAAAAGAAAAAAAAAAAAAAGAAAGAAGAAAAAGAAAAAGAAAAAAGTACCAAAGTTTCTCTAGCAGATATTACAGCATTTATCTGAAACTATTTGAGTAATAAATGAATGAAATATCACTGTTAGAAGAGGTTTTCAAATCCATCTTCTCAGTGAATGCTAAATTAACACAATTGCTATTCCTCATCCGAACCTAGGATCCATCTTCTAAACCCTCTCTTATTTATTTATTTACTTATTTATTTATTTTTGAGATGGAGTTTCACTCTTGTTGCCCAGGTGGAGTGCAATGGCATGATCTTGGCTCACCACAACCTCCACCTAATGGGTTCAAGCGATTCTCCTGCCTCAGCCTCCCAAGTAGCTGGGATTGCAAGCATGTGCCACCATGCCTGGCTAATTTTGTATTTTTAGTACAGACAGGGTTTCTCCATGTTGGTCAGGCTGGTCTCGAACTCCTGACCTCAGGTGATCCACCCAACTTGGCCTCCCAAAGTGCTGGGATAAGTGCTGGCATGAGCCACCGTGCCCGGCTAACCCTCTCCTTATAAAATGAGGGAAGGAACACTGAATGCATGGCCCTGGGGATAAAGGCAGATGGCAAGAGAGAATTGTAGAGAGAAATCAGAGAAGGAATAAAGGGCATGATTACCACAGACAACCACAATGATCTCACCTTAGGAATGTCACTCCTAGCATTTGGGGGGCTGATGTGTCTGACACACCCAAGTGAAGATCTAATCCCCTTACTTGCCTCTTTAAAATCCTTCAAACTCTCTTAGGTAATGCCAAATGGATATGAGACAAATTAAAAATTTTTCAGTGAGTTTTTCTCTCTACTTTAATTTTATAATAATTTCTTGGCATTTTCTCTGTGTTTTTTAATTTAAACACCTACCTATTTATATTTTAATCTTTATTTCCCACTAATTGGTTACATGTATTCCTCATTTGTGCCATGACTAGGCAGTTCTCACATTTTCCATACAGCCCAGATCAGTTGGAAGTAAAGTCATCTCATGCAGGGTGAGGAATTGCTAGTGAATGAGCTAGAGTTAAAGGAGGAAGGCAATTATTTCCTTACCACTTACCTTCAAGAGCCAATGCTGGCAGATTGTAGCTACCAATAGAGTCTCTGGACCATCTGTAATAAAATCTGTTCCACTAGACAGCAATGCAGTAGCTCTAGAAATAATTTTTAAAATTAGTTCTGATCTGTGAAAGATCAAATAGGAAGTAAAATCAATGTCTAGATGTTTAATTAATGATGTGATTAAAGCATTCTGTAAGAATCCATGTAGACATCCCAATAGGAATTTAACAAGTAAGAGAAGCTGACTGAGGAGGAAGTTCATGGGGGACAGAGGATTAAAGATTGTGTCCTGCCAGAAGACTGGAATAGCTTAAAAACACATTATTAGAAAGATTGTTAATGAGAACTGCTTCTCCTATCAGCATTAGAATTCTGCTTCCTCAGTTCTGTAAAATATTTGCTAGATAAAATTGGCAGATGCAAATTCAATAATGAACATAAAAACGCATTTCGAGATGCATGAAGTTGTAAAATAGATACAGAAGGAAGTCCGTGTAATTTCATTTGGACATATTCAGCTTAGAATCTTAAAGTAAAAGTTATGTAGAGAAAGAGGAAATACTTTTTTCTTTTGTTTGTTTTTAGTTGTTTTCTTTTCAATAGATTATGCTTAAAGATTCTGATTGTGTTTTAAAGAAGATGTTATACAATTAAATACAAACCACTGACGACAACCACTGTGTGTTCCTTATCTGAATATATGTACAGAAATAACATTGGAAATAATCTGGAAATACTTAAGAAGTCTACAGAAATAGGAGAAAAATATGTCATTAGGTAATTTTCACACTCTCTGACAGAAGTTTCATTTTTACATGAAAGGAAAATGGAAGAATAAGATTTATTATACAGTGCAATTTCTAAGCACAATCATGAATGTTGAAGCTATTTATAATAATTATTTTGTAAACACAAAAAAATGATTTCAACTCATTTTCTAGAACATCTTTTCCATTAGGTACCAGACAAGCTCTCCAACGATCAATAATCAGAAAATTAAACAAACTAATGTGTGTGTGTATATTTGTGTTTGAGTTGCACATAGTGACTTCCTTCCACAGAGTACAGTATAGACAGGGAGGAAAAAGAGTAATTTTACACTGGAGGAACCTGACAAACACTACCTTAGCGTGGCAATCAGGGTCAACATCAATAGCCATTAATCCTGTAGATAGCATTTACTTTGACATAATATGAAAACAATTGACCTTACTTCTGTGGTCTCCCTACCAAAAAAAAAAAAAAAAAAAAAAAAAAAACATAAATCCAACATAAACATGACAAAATATCAGACAAATAATAATTGAGGGACATTCTACAAAGTATTCAAATAGTATCACTTAAAACTGTCAAGGTCATCAAAAACAGGGAGATCTGAGAAACTATCAGAACCAAGAGCAGATATAACGACTAAATGCAATGCAAGAATTTTGATGGGATCCTAGAATGAAAACAACAACAAAGAACATTAGCTAAGGGTGTGGTGGCGGGCGCCTGTAGTCCCAGCTACTCGGGAGGCTGAGGTAGGAGAATGGCATGAACCCGGGAGGCAGAGCTTGCAGTGAGCCGAGATTGCGCCACTGCACTCCAGCCTGGGTGACACAGCAAGACTCTGTCTAAGAAAAAAAAAGAAAGAACATTAGGTAAAAACTAAGAATATCTTAATCAAATATGGAATTTAGTTAATACTTGTGTATTAATATTTGTTCATTAATTATGACAAATCTGTCAAACTAATGTAAGATGTTCACAACATGGGGAACTGGGTGCAGGGCATATAAGAATTTTTGGTATTATGTTTGCAACTTTTCTATAAATTTAAAAATGTTCTAAGAATTAAGTGAACAAGTGAATTTTGTGTTTTATACTCTATATGAGACAGAATATTATTCAGCCTTAAAAAAGAAGTAGAAATTGCCATTTGTAACAATATGAATAAAAGTGGAGGACATCATGCTAAGTGACATAAGCCAGACACAGGGAAAAAAAAAAATCATGATCTCACTTACATGTGGAATCTTGGAAAAAAAAAAAAGTCAAATATAAAAATACAGAGTAGAATGGTGGTTATCAGGGGTGGGGAATGAGAGGAAATGGAAAGATGTAGGTCAAAGAGCACTAACTTTAAGTTATGTAGTCTAGAAATCTGTCGTACAGCAAGAGTACTACAGTTAATAATATTGCATTGTATAGTACAAATGTGCCAAGGATGTAGATTTTAGGTGCTCTTACAACAACAACAAACAGGTAATGATGGAAAGTAACAAATAGGTCGAATTGCTTACCTGCAGTAATAATTTGTGTATATGTAGATACACAAATTATTGACATATATATGACATATATGTCAAATCACATAACATTTATACAATAAAGTGTTTACAAAAGAAATTTTAAAAATAAGAATAAAAAATAAGAATAAAATTTTTTAAATGAAGTAGATGGACTTTACCCCGTTGGAGGAATGTCAACGTTTTTGATGAGAGATCAATGTAAGCTATCAAATTTGAAGAGCAGAGGGGAAAATGATCTAAGAAAAATATATTGCACAACATAATTTGAAGAGTTGGCAAAAAGAAAACAAAATGAGATTGGCACAAATTTTTAAAGAAAATAGTAGACAAAAATTTATTTGCTAAACATTTGAGTGTTATAGGATAGCGAATATCAGTGTGTAAGTCTTTTCTGTCAGAGAAGATCTGTGAATTTATACAGTAGGGTAGGGAATATTGTGGTACAGATAACGCTAGGTATCTTAACATTGAATTAACGATGGGGCCTGGAGTGTCAGAGTATAAATGAATCTTCCTGTGTTATTTAAAGCTGTTGTTAGTTACATGCCAGCAGGAGCAAAATGACTAAAAACATTTTTAAAGTATATGTGGGGAAAAAGTGTTAGTTTATTGGACTCATAATAAAATAGTGAAGGATTATCAAGGGAGGTAAAGAGTGCCTATTTCACAATTTTATGTCAAAGCCACTTTGTTGAGAACTACAAATCAATGCTTTTGTGCTGCATTTCGATGGTCTCCAGAAAAGTGATCCAAACTTGTTCTTTTTTCTTTGTAATATACAGACATTTCATAAAAATTATTTAACTTTTTTGTTATCCTCTTTTTTCTATTATATCCATCTATTTACCATACATATTCGTCAAACACACTTAAGAACACAGTGGTTCCGGATAAGACAGCTTGACCTTTATATTTCCCAGGATTCAAAGAATACTTATAACATCCTTAAGTGCTTACTGAGTCAGAAATACCGTATTACTGGTATGAATTGCTCATTACTTTTACAGATTTATGAGGAAGGGCAAGCCATATTCAGAAACCTTCTCAATGGCATATTCTTCTTCTCTGTCCAACTGTACAACCTAGGGTTGAAGAACTGAGTTTAGTATGTTTTTCTGCTGCTACAAAACCAGAAGTTGGAGAAGGCTCTGTACAAATGTAGGCATTTTAAAAAATTGTTAATTTTCCATAAGGTCTCTACCATTTACTTTTCCAACCAATGGAATAACTTTAAGTGTAGCTTCTGGCACTCACTCTGAAATCCAATCCATTTACATGATCAAAGAAAGAAAATAGTCTCTCTTGTTCATAATCTTATTTAATACTGTTTCATCCAGAAAGGATTCAATCATTCCGGGAACCAGTACGCAATTCAATCTTTTTTTTTTCCATTTACAATGAACAATTCAGTTTCCCGCATCTCTGTTTTAAAGGAAATTTAATTGTCAATGAAGCTGACAAGCTTGTAGTTTGACACTTTAATGCGGTCTCCAGTGTATTAAAGATGATGAATCAATATTAATTTCCATTGAACTGAACAAAATGTGAATATTTCACCAGGGATCAAATTTATTTTCCATTTCAATAATAACATGTGAAGATATGGTTCCAATTTTAGGCATCTCATATTTAGCAAAATTAATAAAATTAATAAAATTATGCATTTCCTATCACTAGGCTAGGAATTATATATGATGTATTTTTATTAGAAAATCTTACTATTATGAATTAAGCTGGTACATAGTAAAATATATGCTTTTTTTAAACCTAGGTAATTGCCTAAATTTAATCGAAGACTTCAATATCTGCTTCAAAGCAAAGAGGTAATGTTTAGAATTAAAGTCATTGTAGTAATCTTACTCTTATTTTAATAAAATCTAAGATTCATTAATAAAATAATATTTTGCTCAATCATTATAAAGTGCAAATAAATGTTTTAGCTTTATCTTTGGCATTAGAGTGAAATATGGATTATAGAAGTTCTTTTTATTTGCAGGGGATGCCTCCCAAGGAGGCCAGTGAGTGCCTGAAACTGCAGATAGTACCAAACCCAATTGCTGCATTTGAAATATGTTTCTGTTCATGTCTTCCACCCACAAATGTAATGCCTTTTCCATCTTACCTAATCACTTACCATGCAGCGTGGCTGTAACATTTTAAGTTTTGGGTGTGACAGCAAAACTAGCACATTCTTTTCCCTTCTTCACAATTTCACAGATAAAAGGTTCATTATTTCTTTTGGTCTCAGCAACCTCAGCATATGATTTTTTTTTCCTTCCCTCATTAAGTTGGGAACTTTCACCTTTCACTTATAGGAAGCATTGTATGGCTTTTCTTTGGCATATCCAAATTGCTAGCATCACTACTTTTGCATTTTGTGGACATTATTAAGTAAAACATGGGCTGCTTGACCACAAGCACTATGATATTGGGACAATCTTTCTGATACCCAAGACAGCTACTAAGTGATCAACAGGCAGGTAGTGTATATTGCATGGATACACCAAACAAAGGGATAATTCAAGTCCCAAATATGACAGAGAGGGATGGTGTCAGATTTTATTATATTACTCATCCTGCAATTTTAAAGTTATTAATTGTTTATTTCTGGAAGTTTCCATCGAATATTTTTGGACTTAGCTTGACTGTAGGTAACTGAAACTGCAAAAAGTGAAAACTGAAAATCAGGGAAGATTACTGTGTAGTATCCATTCTGTTCCTGACCAACTAAATTACCTTGGTCAAGTTACATAATATCTCTGAACCCCAGTGTTCTTCATGTGGAAAAACACTTGAAGTTGAATAGTTGTCTTAAACAATTCAACACATGAAGTTGAATTCAACACATGAAGTTGAAACAATTCAAACACATGAAGTTGAATAGTTGTCTTAAACAATTTATTCAATGTTAAATGAAAAATACACATGTGTATCTATGTGTTTGCATGTGTGTGTGATTACATGCATAAATCAAAATCCTAAATTGTGATATGAATATTTTGTTGTAGTCCTTTAAATTTTTAAAATAATTTCTATTTTGAATTATCTCTTTGACAATTTATGAATATAACATTTACATCATTTTTAAATGCCCTAATCTTAATTGTGATAGCTTTAGAATGATGGTATTTAAAGGATAAAGTTTCCTTTTATTATATTCAAATAATATCTTATTTTAATTTAAGTTAGAACTTTATAGTTCGCAGTGCATCTTTATACTGTCAGGCTAACTAACAGAACAAGCTCTCTAAAAAATTTAAAAAAATATTTGGGAATAGAACATTGCAATAGGAATAGGCGCGCAATAATAAACTATATGCATATTAAGGGAGGTAAAGAAACACAAGTTTTAAAGGAAAAATGAGGAGTTTTACCTAATTATTTTGAAATGATTATCCTTATCTGAAAAGATTAATACAAGAATGACACCAGTCTGACGTTGGACAGGCAGTTGCTAAGATATCTTCAGAATATTTTTATGTGTAAGATTGTGATGGCTTTTGTGCAAGGTTGTGGTTTTTGCCATTTTCTGTGATTTTTATTTTTTCAGCCATACTAGCATGAAAACTCTCTTCGTGGTCCTCTCTGGCTCTATTTGTTAGGGTTTTGGGGTTTCTTTGTTTGATTGTCATGAGTTTAGTTTAGTTTTGTTTTGTTTTAACATTGTTTTAACTCCATTTTGATTCTGAAAACCCTCAAAATACATCATAATTCTTAAGACCTCCAATAACTCAGAAATATTAACATACTTGGATGAAATATATTCATCTTAGATATTTAAAAGAACTGGAAGTTTAGAGAATACACCAATTTGGTTATAGTTATACAAGATTAAGTGAAGGAATTGAGAATAGACACCACAGATTGAAAAGCTATGGTATCTTCTTTTGTAAAAAGAAGTAGGCAAGTATGTTGTGGTAGAGATCACTAATTCTGAACCTCTATCAATTACTCCTTTCTGTCAGTAGTAGATCCTTGGACACATCGACACCCAGTAAGAGACGGTACTTCTCAGCCCCTCTTCGAGTATAAGACACTCCTATGACTAAGACCTGGGCAATGAAATGTGATCAGAATTGACATGAGCAACTTCTAAGTCAAGCTGCTACTAGAAATGTGGGTGTACTAGGCCTTTCTTTTTCATTTTTCTGCCAGGTGATAATTGGTCACTATACAATGTATTGTCAGGGCTTTTCTCCTGGAAATTAGAATTCAGGATATTCATGTGTGGGGTTCTGTAGAGGGTTGAATGGTGGCTGCCAGAAAAGATTTTCCCCCACCCTAAATCCGAAAACCTGTGAATGTGATTGTATTTGCAAAACAATCTTTGCAGATGTAAGTTTTTGCGATCAACCTAGATTATCTGATTGGGTCTTAAGTCTAATGACAAAGATCCTTATGATAAACACAAACAGGAGAGACACACAGAGAGGAGAAAAGTTCATGTGAAGTTGGGGACAGTTTCGCAGGCATGCTCTGGGGGACTGAAAGATGGAGACAAAGCTTGGGGTTATGCAGCCACAAGCTAAAAGCTAAGGAATGCCTGGAGCCAACAGAAACTGGAAGAAGCAAAACAAAACAGAACAGAACAAAAACAAAACAAAACAAGTCTTCAGAAAGAGAGAGAGTGTACCTGCAGAAACCTTGATTGTGGACTTCTGACATTCAGAACTATAAGAGTACACATTTATATTGTTTTAAGCCACCAAGTTTGTGGTAATTTTTTATTGCAGCCCTGGGAAAGTAATACCTGTTCTATCATCAATTTAAAAATATACTCACAGGTGCATAGACATAGTTTAAAGCATCCGTAGTATAAGCAGGAGTCAACTTAGATGGTATAAACAGGAGTAAATACTCTTAAAATATCTTATACTCTATAATGTAGAGATTGAAGGAAAGAAGTTAGAGAAACTATTTATTTTGACATTAAAAAAAGTCAGTGACAAAAATGTTCATATATTCTATAAAAAAGAAAGTGTTGAGCTTTTTATATTTTTATAATCCTTTCAAGCCAAAATAGCTTCTTATTTTACATGAAACTGAAAGTGGCCTTTTACAAGGCATAGCCCTTTATAGGTAGTTCTTATTTTGCACCAATCACATTTCAGCTAAGTTTCATTGTTTACTCTCTTCGTTTATTTTTGTAAATCACACATATATACAAAAATATTGGAAACAGTTGTTCCAAAAGACAAAGAATCATGAAAAATATAATATTAGAAAGTAGGTTTGGAGGTAATTACTATATTAAAAATTTTATAACTTAGCTCTTAACAGAAATTATATTTTACATCTGTGCATAAGGGAAATGGAACCACGTAATGAATAACATATATGACCAACTACAAAATGTAAAAGCAGGGAACTTTTAATTTTGGCCACAAAGAAATGACTGATACAGGATATACTCTCTTAACACTTTATTAATAATAGTCTCAAACCTCAAACAACTCAAATATCCTACAGCAGGAGAACTGTTAAACAAATTGTGTTATACTCATTCAATGGACTATTGCTTAGAATTCCAAACAAAACCTAAATTAATCTCATGAAATATCATAATAAACAAAGAGGTACACTCAAAACAATACAAACTTTATTAACCCATTCACATAAAAAATAACTACAGACAAAATGACTAATAACAGTGTTGTCTAAAGGTGTAAAGAGTCACTGAACATTTCTGAAGACAATGTAAAAGTTTCATATTTTGTGGGTTTTTTTTTTTTAGATGGAGTTTTGCTCTTGTCACCCAGGCTGGAGTGCAGTGGCGCAATCTCAGCTCACTGCAACCTCTGCCTGCTGAGTTCAAGCAATTCTCCTGCCTCAGTCTCCTGAGTAGCTGGGATTACAGGTGCCTGCCACCATGACCAGCTAATTTTTGTATTTTTAGTAGAGACGGAGTTTCATAGTGTTGGCCAGGCTATTCTTGAACTCCTCATGTCATGATCCGCCCGCCTCAGCCTCCCAAAGTGCTGGGATTACAAGTGTGAGCCACCGTGCTCAGCCAAAAGCTTCATATTTTTACTAGATTGTTGATTACATTGTTGTAGGCTTCGGTCAAAGTCAGAAACTGTGTTTTTAAACTTAGTGTACTCTCATGTATTTAAAAGTATGATCAAAATATGTATTTTGGCTATTTATTCTATGTGCTTATGATAAAAGCCAACAGCATCAAATGTTGAAAACTTTTCCAAGGGACAGTTAAAGTTCAAACATGAAAGTATGCAGCGTTGTTGTGGCCTTATATGATGCAAAGTCTTTGCTTTGAGATTCTAAAAGAATTAAAGTTTAGTGTATAGTACTCTTAACTTAGCACAACTTTTGATGGACATAAAACGAAAGATGACTGAATAGTGAGATTCTGGTGCCAAGTATGCATAGCTATTATTATTAATGATATTATTTTGAGACAGGGTCACACTCTGTTGTTGCCCAGGCTGGAATGCAGTGGCAGGATCACAGCTCACTGCAGCCTTGATCTCCCGGGCTTAAGCCATCCTTCCTCCTGAACAGCTGAGATGACAGGTGCATGCCACCATGCACAGCTAATTTTTACTTTTTGTAGAGACAGTGTCTCACTATGTTGCCCAGGCTGGGCTCAAACCATACTTTCATCTTGATCTTCCAAAGTGCTGAGATTACAGGCATGAGCCAATGTGCCTAGGCATAAGGATATTATCAAAAACCAGATATGCAGATAAAAAGTTGACTTTTGGTTTAAAAATATGAGGCAACAGATTTGTATCATTGCCCAAATAACCTTTCAATTCTCCATAAAGTGGACTGTAGGTAGTGCTAAAACTTTCTCCAGGAAGCAGTTTTGAACCTACTCTGTGCCAAAATCTTTTGCCTTGTATTTTGGTTATTTTTATCTTAGGTTATGCACCTTCTAGAGACACAAGGAGGAAAACAATGCCTTTGACTGCTCCATGGGTGTAGGTTTAAAGTTCTCCCGTGTTTACAGCTGTAAAACACTGAAAAAAAATTACTTAACCATTTTAAGCCTCACCTAACTAGTTTATAAAATAAATATAAAGTACTCTATAATTAGGCAATTGTGAGCTTTCAGTATTGAGGTCATGTGTGCAAAGTATATGAATTTTGATATATGTGTCACAGCTTTGTCTAATATTAATATAATGTAAGTCTCTTATGTAATTTTACATTGTCTAGTAGACACGTGAAAAAATTTTTAAAAAGTGAAATACATATACTTTCTGTAACCCAATCTATACAAAAAATTACTTTGACATGTGACCTACATACATATTATTTATGAGTTATTTTACATTTTTTGTACTGAAGTCTTTGCAATCAGTTGTGTGTATTACATTAACAACACATCTCAGTCTGGCCTTTCATATTTCAAGTGTTCAGTAGTTGCATGCGACGAATGGCTGCTGTATTGGACAGCACAGGTATGTATAGTTTAACATAAAGAAGTCATTTAAGAAATGTTCTAGGCCTCAAGGACAAACTCCCCTGCTTGTAGAAATTGCCACAGTGTGCTGCCGCAGCCTTTGTGGAAGTACAAACAAAGTGTATGCCTCCCCAACTACCTGCACACAGTAGCTGCCATTGAAAGCAACCCCTGCCGTCCCAGGAGCAGAGCTACGCTCGAGCTGCTGCCGGCCCTGCATAAGCATTCCACTTCGGGACTGGTGATCATCTCTCTTTTGGCCACTACAGCCAACTCCTATATGCACCACCATGGAGCCTAAGGACAGGTCTGCCCAGCCCAGCTTTATCCTCCTTGTGCCCAGCCATGCTGTCTAGGAGGCTAGGGCCTGCCTAGCTTAGTCCACCAACACTGGCACCAGTGCTCTCCTCCTGGGAGTTTGGTGTTAGGCTTACCCAACCTGCCTCTACCATCATAGCAGACACCCACCTGCATGGCCTGCTGTCCCACCCAGCCTGTTACAGCCACACTCAACACCAGGACAGACTTTTGAAAAAAAGAGGCTAGTCAGGCTGGTGCTATTGCCATTGCACACACCATACCTTCTGCCCAAAAGCCCAGTGACCCTTGCAGCAACCCATCCCACTGTTGCCACTTCTGACACCTGAGCAAGCCACCTGAGAGCACAATAATTGGCCCACCTGGACACACTAAAACCAGTGTTAGTGTATAACCTGAAACCAAAGGACAGGCATGCTTTGCCTGCCGCTATCACTACTGAGTCCCCAGAGCCAGCCCACCAGGCTTCCTCATCCCTAGCAAACTTCACGACAGGTTCTATTAACAACTTACCCTAAGCAACTGAGAAAATCATAGACACCACTGACACTGTCTAAGATGAAGAAATCACATGAAGTCTGCACTACTGCACACATGCAGAATCAAAGCCAAAGTGGCCTACTCAACCGACATCATAAATACACCTTCGGGTAAAAAGTTGTCCCTTATGAAAAAAATTCAAAAAATTGAAAGAAGTGACTATTATACCAGAAGCACATATACCAAAATAAGGACATGAATAACACAAAACAGCAAAGAAATATGACATCTCCAAAGGGACACAGTAATTATTCAGCAACAGATTTCAATCAAAAATACATTTATAAAATTCTGGATTACTAATTTAAAATATTGATATTGAAAAAGCCCAGTGAGATATAAGAGAATACAGAAAAAAAATACAAAGGAATCAGGAAAACAATTCAGGGCATAAATAAGAAATGTACCAAAGACATACATATCCTAAACAAGAAACAAATAGAAATTATGTAACTAAAGCCTTCATTTAATAAAATGCATTCAAGAGCTTCAAAATTAGACTAGATTAAGCAGAAGAAAAAATTTCAGGACTTGAAAACAAGTCTTAGAATAGTCAAATCAGACAGAAAGAAAGATTAAATAATAAAAAAGAATAAAGAAATCCTACATGACATATGGGACACCATAAAGTGACCAAATATTTGAATTTTTGGTGTTACAGAAGGTAAAAGGAAAATTAAAGGATTAAAAAACAGGCAAAATATTTGCCGAAAAACCTCCCAAATCTAGTAAGAGATTTAGACATCCAGATACAGGAACCTAACAGATAACCAAAACGGATACAGTGCAGAAAAGTCTTCTACATGGGACAATATTGTCAAACTGCCAGAGTCAAAGACAAATAGAATTATAAAAAGAGCAACAAAAAGTAAAGTATCTAGTCAAATATAAATGAATTATCTTCAAATTAACAGTGGATTTCTCAGTAGAAACCTTGCAGGCCAGATGGGATGATATATTCAAAATATTAAAAGCAAAAACGACTGCTAGCCAAGAATAGTATATCCAATGAAGGTATTCATCAAAAATGAAGGAGAAATGAAGTATTTCCCAAAGAAGTGAAAACTGAAGGAATTCATCACCACTCAACTGGGCCTACAAGAAATGCTGTAGTCCTATACCCAGCAGAGAAAGGAACATATTTACCATCATAACAATGCAAGAAAATATAAAACTCGCTAGCAGAGGTAACACACAAATAAAGAAGAACTCGAATGTTACTACAAATCCACAAAACCACGATGATAAACAAGAAGAGAGAAAGAAACAAAGGACATACAAAATAACTGGAAATCAATGAATACAATTATTTAAATGAATGAATTTTAAATCATGACCCAACTACATGCCTACAAGAAACCCATCTCCCTCATTAAAATAGATATAGAATAAAAAGAAAGGAATGTAAAACATATTTCATGCAAATGAAAAAGAAGAGTGAGAAGGAGTACTTATATTTACATGAGATAAAATAGGCTTTAAGTCAAAAACTGCAAAAAGTGGTAAAAAGGTCATTATATAATGAGAAAGAAATTAATTCAGCAAGATAATACAACAATTATAAACATATATGCATCCAACATTGAAACATCCAGATATATAAAGCAAATATTAGACCTAAAGGGATAGATAGACTTCAGTACTGTAATAGTTGGGTACTTCAACATCCCACTTACAGTATTAGAAGGATTATCTAGACAGAAAATTAGCAAAGAAATATTGTTTTTGAACTGCACATTAGACCAATGAACCAAACACATTTACAGAACATTCTGTCCAACAGCTACAGAATATACATTCTTCTCATCAGCACATAAAACATTCTCCAGGATAGACCATATGCTGAGTCACAAAAAAAGTCTCAACAAATAAGAAAAATTGAAACCATATCTCATGAAAAAGTATCTCATCAGACTATAAGGGAATAAAACTAGAAATCAATAATAAAAAGAACTTTGGAAACTATAAAAATGCATGGAAATTAAACTACATGTTTCTGAACAACTATTGGGTCAATGAAGACAATAAGATAAAAATTAAAACAATTCCTTGAAACAAATAAAAATAGAAAAAGAGCATATTACATCATGTGGGATACAACAAAAGCAGTGCTAAGAGGAAAGTTTATAACAATGAATGCCTACATCAAAATATTAGAAAGATTTTAAGTAAACAGTCTAACAATATGTCTCAAGGAACAAGAAAAGCAAGAAAAAACAAATCAAAAATTAGCAGAGGAAAAGAAATAATAAAGATAGGGCCAGAAGTGAAGGAAATAGAGACTAAAGAAAAAAATACGAAGGATCAATGAAATGAAAAGTCAATTCTACAGAGAGATAAACAGAATGAATATGCTGCTAGTTTGGCTAACCAAGCAAAGAAGAGAGAAGACCCAAATAAACAAAATTATTAATGAAAAAGAAAATATTACAAGTGATACCACAGACTTACAAAAGATAAACAGAGACTCCTATTAATAACTAGATGCTTACAAGCTGAACAGAAGCTAGAATATATGAATAAATTCCTGGACACGTGTAACCTATCAAAGGTGAATCAGGAAGAAATAGAAAGTCAGAACAGATCAAAAATGAGTAATGAGATTGAAGCAGTAACAAAACATTTCCAAACAAAGAAAAGTCCAGAACAGAGCCAAATTTTCAAAAAAGAACAAACACCAATTCCTCTCAAACTATTCAAGAAACTTGAAGAGAAGGGAATTTTCCCTAATTCATTATATAAGGCCAGCATTTCTCTGATGCCAAAACCAGACATGGATTCAACAACAAAAACAACATAATACAAACCAATATCCTTGATGGACATTGATGCAAATAACCTCAACAAAATCCTGGCAAATCGAATCCAATTTCATATCAAAAAGATAATACACCACATCAAGTGGGATTTATACCAGGGATATAAGGATGATTCCACATATGCAAATCATTAACATGATACATCACATCAACAGAATGAAGGATAAAACCTTGTTATCATCTCAATAGTTGCAATAAAGCATTTGCTACAATTCCACAGTGCTTCATGATTAAATGTCCCAACAAACTAGGTATTAAAGAAACATACCTCAACAAAATAAAGGTGACAAACCCTCATCACCCTTTCCCCCCCAAAATTGATTAAGACAAGGATGCCAGCTGCCACCACTTTTATTCAACACTCTATTTAGAAGTCCCAGCCAGAGCAAGGAGTTAACAGAAAGAAAGAAATAGCATCTAAACTGTTATAAAGAAAGGCAAAATATCCCTCTTTGCAGGAGACATGATTTTAAATCTAGAAAAATGAAAGGACTTCATCAAAAATGTTTAGGTACAATAACTACTTTCAGATACAGAATATCCATTAAACATACAGAATATAAAATCAACATGCAAAAAGCAGTAGTTTTTTTAAACACCAACAATGAATGAGTTGATAAAGATGTAAAAAAAAATACCATTTATAAGAACTATAAAAAAGATACCTAGAAATAGATTAGACAAAAGAAGTAAAAGACCTCTCTACAGGGAAAGCAACAAAACAGTGGTGAGAAAAACTGAAGGGGACTTAAGCAAATGGAAAGACATCCCATGCACATGGATCAGAAGAATTAATGTTAGAATGATGATAGTTGTTAAACTAATTAAAAGATTCATTGCAACCCCTATCAAAATAGCAAGACCATTTTCATTGATATAGAAAAAATGGCCCAAAATGTATATGGAACTAACAAGGATCTTAGAGAACTAAAACAACCCTGAGCAAGAAAATACAGTTGGTTGCATCATACTACTGGACTTCAGAATATATTCTAAGGCCATAGTAATGAAAATAGCATGGTTTTGATATAGAAACAGACACATAGACCAATGGATCACCATAGAGAACACAGAAATAAATTCATGTATTTACAGCCAAATGATTTTGACAAAGGCACCAGCAAAATACATTGGGAAAGGACAGTCTCCTCAATAAATGGTGCTAAAAATTTGATATCCACTTGCAGAATAATGAAACTGGAACCCTAGCTCTCATCATATTATAAAATCTCAAGATAGGCTGGGCACGGTGGCTCACACCTGTAATCGCAGCACTTTGGGAGGGCAAGGCAGGCAGATCATGAGGTCAGGAGTTCAAGACCAGCCTGACCAACATGGTGAAACCCTGTCTCTACTAAAAATACAAAAAAATTATCTGGGCATGGTGGCACCTGCCTGTAGTCCCAGCTTCTTGGGAGGCTGAGGCAGAAGAATCTCTTGAACCTGGGAGGTGGAGGTTGCAGTGAGCTGAGATTACACCACTGCACTCAAGCCTGGGCAATCAAACAAGACTCTGTCTCAATAAACAACAACAACAACAACAACAACAACAAACTCAAGATATATAAAATACTTAACTTCAGACTTAAACATATAAAACAACTAGAAGAAAACACAGAAGAAACACTTCATGACATTGGGGTAGGCAAGGATTTTATAGTTAAGAAATCAAAAGCCTACACTACCAAAACAGAAAGTGACAAATGGGACTATATTAAACTAAAACAAATTCTGCACAGCAAAGGAAACCATAAACAGAGGGAGTAGACGACCTGTTGAATGAAATAAATATTTGCAAACTATTCAGTCAACAAGGGTCTAATATCCAGAATATACAAAGAACTTAAACAACTCAACAGTAAACAAACAAATTTAAAAAGTGGGCAAAGGACATGAATAGACATTTCTTAAAAGAAAACGTACAAAAGGCCGACAGATATATGAAAAAATATATAACATCATTACTCATTGAAGAAATGCAAATTAAAATGACAGTAACATTTATAATCTTACCTTAGAATATCTATTATTAAAAAGACAAAAAACAAAAAACAAAAAAAAGCTGGAAAGGGAAAAAAAAAAAAAAAAAAAATAAAATAACTCTTGGTGGAAATGTAAATTAGTACAACCACTATGAAAAACATTATAGAGATTTCTCAAAAACAAAAAATAGAAGTACCGTATGATCCAGCAATCCCATTACTGAGTATTTATTTAAAGGAAAAGAAGTAAGTATGTCAGAGGAGTAGCTGCATTCCTGTTTGTTTGTTTGTTTATTTGTTTGAGACAGAGTCTTGCTCTGTCACCCAGGCTGGGGTGCAGGGGCGCCATCTCGCCTCACCACAACCTCTGCCTCCCAGGTTCAAGCAATTCTCCTGCTTCAGTCTCCCCTGGTAGCTGGGACAATAGGCATGCGCCACCACAACTAGGCCTTCCAAATTGCTGGGATTACAGGTGTGAGCCACCGCGCCCAGTGAGACTAGAGTTTTTTAGGGATATTTTGGTAGGCAAGGGGTTTGAGAATGAGGAATGCTGATGGCTTGGGTCAGAGATAAAACCATAGAGAGTCAAAGCTGTCTTTTTGCACTGAGTTCTTGAATGGGGCCTGTAAGACCAGATGAACCAGTTTACCAACCTGGGTGGAACCAACTAGTCCATCAGAGTACAGGGTCTTCAAACACCACTCTTAGGTTTACAACGGTATTGTTATTTACAGGAAATATTGGGGTGGTTAGGAGCCTTGTAGCCTTTGCCTGCATGACTCCTGAGTCATACATTCTAATCTTGTGGTTAATGTGTTAGTTTTACAAAGGAGGTCTGATCCCTTAGCAAGGAGGGGGTTTGTTTCAGGAAGGGGTTGTTACCATCTTTGTTTCAAAGTTAAACAATAAACTAAAGTTCCCCATAGTTAGCTTGGCCAATGCCCAGGAATGAGCAAGGGCAGCTTGGAAGTTAGAAGCTTGGATGGTTAGGTCAGATTTTTTTACTGTCATAATTTTTGTAAAGGCAGTTTCAACATTGCTTCACAATTAGGCAAGTGTCTTGAAAAATCAGAGGGAATTTTGTGATCAGTTCTGAGGGCTGCTCAATTCCCTGATCTTATTATTTGATCAAAGCCAAAAGCTATGCTGGTTTGTCTGTCTTATAGTAGCTACCTTCCCCTAGGGACTTACAGTGGATTTAGCAGCCTCCTTCTGAGCCCTGATTCAGTACCCCTGCATAACAATTGGAGACTCAATGTGATTTCCTCACTCGTTCTAGTATCTTCAGCACTTGTCTATTTTGTTTCCATTTATATCCAACTTATTTTTGGTGAAAGCAGGTCTTTAACTCCCAAGCAGTGAAAGTTTATGAGAGATTTTACTTTCCTTTTCAGAACTTTCTCCGTAAATCCATAGACCAGTATACTGAATCTGACAATTCAGCCACAGTCATGCAAGGGAAACCAATATTATATGTGAGTTCTCAAATATTTTCAAATTTTGTCATTCCATTTCCTCACATTAATTAAAAGCTTTGGTGATTTCCTTTTCTCTAGCAGCAATTCATTCTCTGATTCTAAACTTATGCCCCAAATTGGTAAGTTTCTTCACTCTTAAAAGCAGCTGCTTATCCATCAGCTCACTTCTAAATTCTTCTCCCTGTTTGAAATTTTAGTGATCTAATGTTAGCTTCTACAGATTTCTGATGTCTTTAAAAGTATCATTTGTAATATGTCTGTCATTTTTATTTTCATCAGTATCTTAAAAAATGTAAAACTTGCGGAAAAGTAACTGTACAACACACAGAAGAAATGCAAATAGCATACTCAAATGAGAAAATGATGAATCTCACTATAAAAAGGAAATGCAAATAAATCTAGAAGGCATCATCTTTCATGTATTAAACTAGCAGAATAAAATAAAAGGGAAAGATTGTTTCCTTATGTTATGTGAGAAAATTGGTATTTTTTTAAAAAAATAAAGCAATATATTTAAAAGACTAAATAGATTCATATTCTTTAAGTCACTTATTCTCTCTAAAATTCTTGGAGAGTAATGAGATAAGTATAAAGCATTTATTTATGGGGATTATAATTTTATAGCTATGTTAAATAAAAAAATTAATGAGAACTGTACAAAATAACTATAAAAATAAAGGAATGTTTAAGTAAATTATGGGCATTTATAAAAGGATTATTCTACTATCAAATGGTGTTTTCAAGACATTTATAATGTCATAGGAAAACATATGTTGCATGTTCATTTTAAAATGGGGAGTCTATTTCTATAATAATTTCATTAATAAAATAAGAGCATATTAAATATAAAATCTGTCTATAAAATATAATGAGCTGAAAATATGCTAATATATTAATACATTTTCTTCCTTATCACGACATTATGCATTATTCTGTGTACTTTTCTATTTTCTGAGTGTTCTACAGTCAGAATGCATTATTATCAAAATTACAAAGACAGTGAGATATTACATTAAAATAATTTGGAAGACTTCAATAAACTCACGTTTAGGATGTAAATAAAAGGTCAATTGCATTTACTTAAGTCTAACACCTTTTGTGGGGACCTTAGGGCTAAAAAATATGCCAATGATAAGCAGGGAAATGAGGTAGAGCTGATGTATTTTTAACTAGTATACAGTTTTTCATGGCTATAAGGCGATTAAATTGAATCTGGTCAAATTTACTATGAAAACTTCCTTTCAAAAGAAACCATATATTCTAGTACAGTATATAAAATATATAAATAATTAATGCTGTTCTGTTTATGAACTTTGAATCATACCAACTTAGTTCTCTCTTACCTGCTTCAGGCAGTTTCTGAGGAACCTCCAAGGCAAGTGTATGATCTGTGAGGATAAAAATAATAAAACAATTAGAGTAACATTTTTATAGAGAAAAGTTTATTAAACTTTTTATTATTTATAATCTAGGTCTACTAATTTATATTACTCTGACTTTTCAAAATAATATTGTATGGAGATAGAAAGTCAGAAATTACAGGTTACATTTAGATAATTTAAAAGTCAATGATTTTTAATCCAATAAATCAGAACATATTATATTTTATAAAGGAGTTATAACTTGAAATTATTTATAAATACACACACTTAGTTTTTTCCCCATAGGGTTTACCAATATGATGGTAATAAAAAACTAATTTAAGTGTTGCAATTAGATACATGTTTAATTATTAGAAATTAATGTTTGCAATATATCAGATTCAGGTTATAAAAGTAGAAGCTACTCTTCATTGAAAGTTCCCACAATGCCACTCACTGTGTCAAACGATTTATGTATTTTTAAAAAATATATGATCCCAACTTCAATAACATGTGATAGATTTAATGTACCTTCTACCATTAACCAATGGTGAGGAAATTGAATTTTAGATAAATAAAGTAAACAACAAGCAATAAGTCACCAAATCAGAATTTAGCTATAAATAGTCTGTGTCTGTATTTTTAACACCATTTTTCCTGTGTCCCTATAAAACTTAAAAGTACAATTTTTCATTTTTGTTAAAAAAGTTTGTTTTAATCAAAATGATGCTTTAAAAAAACCCTAATTATCTGCTTTATTCTTTATATCGCCTATTTTTATTGTAATTTTAGCATGAAATAGATGGTTTATAGTAAGATAATTTAAAGAGAATTTTAAAATAATATTTTCTTCCTGCATTCCAGATGCTAAAACAAAAACATTTTCTCTCACAGTTCTGTAGGCTGAGAAGTCTAAGATCAAGGCAATTGTAGACCTGATGTAATAACCTCTGAAAGGACTTGCCTGCTAATATGATCACATTGGAAGGTAGGATGTCAACATATGAATTTTGGGAAGACACAAATATTCAGTTTACTTGTGAGCAGATACAGATTGTTTCTGAAGCATGGGCAGAATTTAGTGAGACCTCAGCAGGTAGTGCAGTATCACAGAACTAACAGCAAAGGTGCTCTTACCATCTAAGAAATGAAGGAATGGGGAAAGAGAGTCCTTGGTTACCCATACTTGCTAGGAGATAGTGATGGAAATACAGTCAAATTGAGAGGAGGGGTGACTTTTAACCCAGAAACACAACCACATTGAAGCAACCTTTCCAAGAAGGAGTCAGGGACTAAAAACCATCCTGATCTTCTTCTCAGAGTCTCCATTGGCTGAATACAAACTGAAGCTGGCAGCCAAAGAGTCTACTGATGAAGTCTAATATGGAGAATAATGGAGATCAGATTGAAGAGACTAGCAGAAGATATGTGGCACAATCACACAACAAAATTTAAACTAGGTCTTTAGTACATTCTAACTTGTGAAATATAGTATATAACATATAACATTACAAATGCTAAGGACACCAAAAATAAATATTGCCCTGTACAGTTTTTTCAATTAACACTTTATAATTTTAACACCTTAAAATTACTTAAAGTTACTTTATTTCAAGTGAAATTTTATGTTCATATAGAGCTAGATTTATTATGGAAAATAGTCAGATGATCTAGCTACAATTTAATTAATATGAAACTAAATTAGTGTATACAGTATTTTGTGATGATAGTTTGTATTTCTGTGGAGTCAATGGTGATATCCCCTTTATCATTTTTTATTGTGTGTATTTGATTCTTCTCTCTTTTCTTCTTTATTAGTCCAGCTAGTGGTCTATTTTGTTAATTTTTTCAAAAAATCAGCTCCTGGATTCATTTATTTTTTAAGGGTTTTTTGTGTCTCTTAGTTATTTCTTGTGTTCTGCTAGCTTTTAGATTAGTTTGCTCCTGCCTCTCTAGCTCTTTTAATTGTGATATTAGGGTGTCAATTTGAGATATTTCTAGCTTTCTGATATGGGCATTTAGTGCTATAAATTCCCCTCTTACCACTGCTTTAGCTGTGTCCCAGAGATTCTGCTACATTGTCTCTTTGTTCTCATTGGTTTCAAAAAAAATTCTTGATTTCCTTCTTAATTTCATTACTTACCCAGTCATTCAGGAGCATGTTGTTCAGTTTCCATGTAATTGTTTGGTTTTGAGAGAGCTTCTAAATCCTGAGTTCTAAATTGATTGCACTGTGGTCTGAGAGACTGTTAATGATTTCCATTCTTTTGCATTTGCTGAGGAGTGTTTTATTTCCAATTATTTGGTCAATTTTAGAATAAGTGCCATGTGGCACTGAGAAGAACGAATATTCTGCTGATTTGGGGTGGAGAGTACTGTAGATGTCTATCAGGTCCACTGACTCCAGAGCTCAATTCCAGCCCTGAATATCCTTGTCAATGTTGTCTCAGTGATCTTGACAGCGGGGTGTTAAATGTTTCCCACTATTATTGTGTGGGAGTCTAAGTCTCTAAGAACTTGGAAGTCTCTAAGGACTTGTTTTATGAGTCTGGGTGCTCCTGTATTTGGTGCATATATATTTAGAATAGTTAGTTCTTCTTACTGAATTGTTCCCTTTACCATTATGCAATGTCCTTCTTTGTCCTTTTTTATCTTTGTTGGTTTAAAGTCTGTTTTGTCAGATACCAGGATTGGAGACCCTGCTTTTTTTTTTTTTTTTTTTTTCATTTGCTTTATGAATTTTCCTCCATCCTTTTATTGTGAGCCTACGTGTATCTTTGTATGTGAGATGGGTCTCCTGAAGACAGCACACTGATGGGTCTTGACTCTATGCAATTTGCCAGTCTGTGTCTTTTAACTAGGGGCATTTAACCCATTTACATTTAAGGTTAGTATTGTTATGTGGGAATTTGATCCTGCCATCATGATGCTATTTGGTTATTTTGCACACTACTTGATATAATTTCCTCATGAAGTCATTGGTCTTTATATTTTGGTGCATTTTTGCGGTGGCTGATACCAGTTTTTCCTTTCCATATTTAGTGCTTCTTTTAGGAGCTCTTGAAAGACAGGCCTGGTGTAACAAAATCCCTCAGCATTTGCTTGTCTGGAAAGAATTTTATTTCTCCTTCGCTTATGAAGCTTAGTGTGGCTGGATATGAAATTATGGGCTGAAAATTCTTTTCTTTAAGAATGTTGAATCTCTTCTGGCTTGTAGAGTTTCTGCTGAGAGATCTGCTGTTAGTCTGATGTGCTTCCCTTTGTAGGTGATGTGACTTTTCTCTCTGGCTACTCTTAATATTTTTTCTTTCATTTCAACCTTGGAGAATTTGATGATTATGTGTCTTGGGATTGATCTTCTCATGAAATATCTTAGTGGTGTTCTCTATGTTTCCTGAATTTG
The DNA here is from genome assembly GCF_008728515.1 of Papio anubis. Lineage (NCBI taxonomy): Eukaryota > Metazoa > Chordata > Mammalia > Primates > Cercopithecidae > Papio > Papio anubis. Next base: position 12,864,537 of record NC_044979.1, read on the forward strand.
CATGTTGGCCTATCTTGCTAGGTTGGGGAAGTTCTCCTGGATAATATCCTGAAGTGTGTTTTCCAGCTTGTTTCCATTCTCCCTGTCTCCTTCAGTTACTCCAATCAATCGTAGGTTTGGTCTTTTTATGAAGTCCCATATTTCTTGGAGGGTTTGTTCATACCTTTCCATTATTTTTTATCTAGTCTTATCTGCATGCCTTATTTCAGCAAGTTGGTGTTCAGACTCTGATAGCCTTTCTTCCACTTGGTTGATTCAGCTATTGATATTTGTGTATGCTTCACAGAGTTCTCGTGCTGTGTTTTTCAGCTCCATCAGGTCACTTATGTTCCCTCTAAACTGATTACTCTAGTTAGCATCTCCTGTAATCCCTTATCAAGATTCTTAACTTCTTTGCATTGGGTTAGAACATGCTCTTTTAGCTCTGTGTAGTTTTTATTACCCGTCTTCTGAAACCTACTTCCATCAATTCATCTGTCTCATCCTCCATCCAGTTCTGTGCCCTTGCTGGAGAGATGTTGGAGAAGAGGCGTTCTGGCCTTTGGGGTTTTCAGCGTTGTTTTAGTTCATTCTTTCTCATGTTTGTGAGTTTGTCTAGTTTTGACTTTGAGGATGCTAACCCTTGGATGGGGTTTTTGTGGGGGCTTTGTTGTTGTTGATGATGATGTTATTGTTTTCTGTTTGTTTTTCTTTCAATGGTCAGGACCCTCTTCTGTAGGGCTGCTGCTGTTTGCTAGTCCACTTCAGGCCCTGTTCATCTGGTTCACTCCCGCACCTGGAGATGTCACTCAGGGAGGCTGGAGAACAGCAAAGATGGGTGCTTGCTTCTTCTTCTGGGATCTCTGACCTCAAGGGAAACAAACCTGATGCCAGTAGGATTGCTCCTGTATAGGTGTCTGACCACCCCTGTTAGAGGGTCTCAACCAGTTGGGTGGCACGGGGAACAGGACCCGTTTAATGAAGCACTTTGTCTGTTCCTTGGTGGAGCGGGTGTGCTTTCACTTGTCTGAGCTGCCCAGATTCCTCAGAACTACCAGGGGGAAAGGCTAAGTCTGCTGGTCTGCAGAGGTGTGACCACGCTTCTCCCTAGAGGTTCAGAATTTAGGTAAAAGAGGCCATTTTTTGGCCTAGATATTGTGGCCCGGCTACATTACTTTACATATGCATATTTTGAAAATCAGACTCCAAAATAATATACATTAAAATGTCATTTTAAAACTTTGTAATTGTCACTATTTTCATTATATAAAAAATTAAAGTAAATTAAGAGTGTGCTACTTGTTAAATAGAACAAAATATAATTATGTACTAGAACTGTCTGGAACATTTATATTCATCAAGCAAATGCATAATTATTATAAAGATTGTCTGAATTTAAAAAGATATTTATTGAGTTACACACACTGTAAGTGATGCTAGGCCTACATTGGTGAGCAAAATAGATATCTCCTTTGTCCTCATGAAGCATCTACTATCATGGAGAACATAGAAATTATTATATAATAACAGAAATGATTTCCTAATTAAACACTATTATAAATGGCATGAATAAAAATAACAGGATTCCGTGAAGGGGCATATCAGGATTTATTTAAACTGCGAGATACAAGACAATATCTACAAGAAGGTGACGTTTACCATACTTCCTAGGACTAAGCAGACCTTAACCAGGAAACAGTGAGTGAAAGAATAACCCCTGGTGATGGGATAGCATCAGTGAGGCCACTTGAGGTGAGAGAAACTCCAATATTTTTACAGATACTGAAAGACATCCAATGTGGCTATCATGATGAGGGAAACTGACATAAGCTGAGCTGGAGCTGGATGGGCAGAAGAAGCCAAGTGTAGTGGATTGAATGGTGGGTCCTGAAGATATCAGGTCCTAATCCCTAGAGCCTGGGAATGTGATTAAGCTGAGGGTCATGAGATAAGATGTTAACCCTGGATTAACCCTACAGAAGATTAATCCTAAATGTCATCACAGTATGTTTGTAAGAGAGAGGTAGAGGAACATCAGAAACATATAAAATAAGGCAATGTGAAGATGGAACAAGAGATATTTAATGATGATGGAATTGACAACTGGAGAGACAAGGCCTCAAACCAAGGAGTCTTGGTAGTTACCAGAAACTGGAGAAGGCAAGGAACACATTATGCTCTAGACTCACTGGAGAGAAAATGGCTCTGCCAGCACCTGGATTTGAACTTCTGGCCTCTGGAACTGTTGTTAGAGAATACATTTCTGTAGTTTTAAACCACCTACTTTGTGGTAATGTTTTAGATCATTCACAAGAAACTAATATGAAACATAGATATTTTTAAGACTGTAAGTGCAATAGGAAGGAATGGTAAGTTCTTCTGCAGGGTTTGCTATTGTCTATTTAAGGGGTAAAAATAAGTCACTATAACTTCCTTGTGGATAATGGACTATAAAAGTCACTAGGGGAAGCTGGGAGACCAGTTAGAGGAGGCTCCTTCAGAAGTTCCATCGAAACATGAGTAAATGATAAGCCTGAAATTCAAACCAATAAACTCAAAGCAGCAAAGCAGTTGAGCAAATATTAATAAGTAATAGGTCATTTGGCTTAATATATTCTCCTGAGGCTTTATTTAAGGGAGACTTAAATCTCCAATGATTTATATGTATTTATCTTCTTGGCAACTATAAGGAAAGTAATAGATAAGTTTCCCAAAATACAGCAACCACATTTAATATTTGTTTGCCTATACACTTGAAACTTTTAGATTACCGACCCAACTTTAATATATATTTACTTTCTTCCTTTTTATTAATCACATACACAAGTATTAATTAGATGTGTTGATCAGGAGGAGATAAACTACTACCATGTGAATTTCATGTAATTCTCGAAATAAACTTAGCTTCATTGCCACTCATCCTCTTATCACATCTCGCAAAGCTGCCTATGGAGATCACAGTGTTTAGTTTATGTGGAAAGAAGTCTACTAATTCAATAGGGATATATGACACAGTTGTGAACAGGTGTTTTCTCCAGATTATAGATGTACAATTTAAAGTTTAAAGTATATATATGTAAAGTATAGATTAACATGTGATATGGTATGACCAGTATTAGGGACTAGTGGGGTACCATATAAAAGAGTGATTCATGTACATGTAATACTATGACATGATTATCAGATTCTAATGATTTGCCAGACACTCTTCTAGGCTCTTAATATGAATTAACAAATTTGATGATCTCAGTAATCTTATGAGGCAGGTATTTTCATTATCACTTTCTCTTAAAGGTAAAGTCACTGAGGGACGAATAACTTGACTAGGAGTAGCCAACAAGACGGTGGGACAACTGAGATTTGAATGTCAGCAGACTCACTCTAGACCTGCAAAACATTGTATTACAATATGATTTTGATTATTTTATATTATTTATATTAGCACATTCAAATAATAAAAAGAATGATTTCCATAAGATGTTAGAATCTTTGAAACAACTGTCAGTCCCTTAAAGAAAACAGCCAAGCTGTCTGCTAATATCTGCCACTTTATCACCGCTCACATTTTTGACTGTACTGTGTTCTTTTGAACAAACGACTGATTGAATGAGTAAATACGTAAACTAAACAATTTTAAGGCTGATTGATAAACTCAAGGCCAACCAAATTGTTGCCCAACTATAAGATTAATTATTAGAAGAAAATAAAATGTTGAAAAAAAAACACCAGTCATGTTTTAGGGGAATTATGACAGTTCCTCATGCCAATTATTTCAGGGAGTTTTAGGCATTTTACAATTCATATGTCCTTGTTTGTATGGAAATAGTAGTACCTGACCTGTCTCATAGGGTTGAGTATCCAGGCACTATTATATGTCAAATATGACTTAGATTCTAAAATACAGTCCTCTAAGTGGGGGTGGAGGGTGGGGAGAGATGGTTTGGGGATGAAACTCTTCCATCTCAGATCACTAGGCATTAGAGTCTCATAAGGGGCAGGCAACCTAGATTTCTGACATGCGCAGTTAACAACAGGGTTCCTGTTCCTATGAGAATCTAATGCCGCTGCTCATCCGCCAGGTGGCAGAGCTCGGGAGGTAACGCTCACCGCTCGCTGTGAGGCCCTTTCCTTGACAGGCAATGGACCAGTACAGATCTCCCGCCTGGGGTTTGGGAGCCTGCTCTAAGTTACCAAGAATTCAATACTGAATATTTGAAAAATTATTTTCTGAATTTACATGATAGATTCTACACAATTTTCAATAAGCAAAAGAGATGGGTAGATAGAGATAGGTACATAGATAGTAGATGTATAAATAGAATATGATAGATAAATGAGAAACAAGAGATCTATAGAATATCCCTAAAATTAATCTAATTATTAGAAGTATGTATACTGTTAATTAACATCTCCCCCTTTTCATTTCCCAAACTTCAAGTGCAAAAATTCCCTCTTTCCTCACTACACAATAAATCTTATTCAAACAAAAGAACTCTAACATAATCCTCTTTGTTATTTATTATTTAAAAGCCTTTCTTAGCCGGGCGCGGTGGCTCAAGCCTGTAATCCCAGCACTTTGGGAGGCTGAGACGGGCGGATCACAAGGTCAGGAGATCGAGACCATCCTGGCTAACACGGTGAAACCCCGTTTCTACTAAAAAATACAAAAAAAACTAGCCGGGCGAGGTGGCGGGCGCCTGTGGTCCCAGCTACTCCGGTGGCTGAGGCAGGAGAATGGTGTAAACCCGGGAGGCGGAGCTTGCAGTGAGCTGAGATCCGGCCACTGCACTCCAGCCTGGGCCACAGAGCCAGACTCAGTCTCAAAAAAAATAAAAAATAAAAAATAAAAGCCTTTCTTGCCCTGACCTCTATTTACATGACGTCTTCCCTGGGTCTTTACTGAGAGCTCAGAGTCCATTATCCTGTAAGCATTGTTTAGAATGCAGTGCAAACCTGCCCACTCATTCTCACTAACCCTCATTTTGTCCTGGAGATGATCACCTTTGTTAGCCCTGCATTTGGGTACTGAGAAGTACATGGATCAGCTAGAGCATTTCCTATACTCCCTTTTCCAATACAGACAAAAGATGAGACATCGCTATTTATGTCTCTCTCTTTCTCTCTCTTTCCAAATCATGTTTATTTATTCTGGTCTGTTTATTTTAATTTACAGGCTAGTTTTAAAAATAGGGAAAATGTTTTCTTTTTTCTCAATTATGTGGTAAATTATCATGCATTGCAGTCTTCTGTGTGGAAACCTATCAAGACTTTTAAAAAGTAAAATACATTTTTATAATATTTTCTTTATTCATGCACTTACTTCATCCTCTCATATAACTTCAACTTAAAAAGCTGGTTTTCCCACACAAAAAAGTGAGCTTTAAGCATGTAAAGTTGAAAAAGCTAGCTAGTTTATGCATTTGGTTTTGTGTGAAACAATACAAAAAAACACTATGCATTTTTTACTTAAAAGTTGCTAAGTTGAAAGTTCTGATATTTCTTATTAAGTGAATTAGTGGGGAAAAGTTTCCTCACAACTATTTTGTATGATAAAGAGGTTGATGTTTCAAAAACATGAAAATGAATACTTTTAGCCTCAACTGTAAATTGAGAAATTTTGTTAACTATTAAGTGATTATTTTTCTTCTTTTGCAGAGAGAAAAAATGTACCAGGATTTATTGCAGTCATTAAACAACGCATTTCAGTAACATTAAGGAACCCATTTTGTCTTTATCTAGTTTAAGATATTTTAGACCATAAAACTTCCCTCATGATATTTGAAACTAAACACTCATTTCTTCGTGGAATCAGCAACATGATTTTCAAAAATTATTGTGCTTAAAGAAGAGCATGAAAATTAACAAACAGAAAAACCTGAATGAACTTGAGGCAACAAAAACAGCAAAAAGGATGATCAACCAGATAGTAATTCTAAAATACAGTTTTTTAAATCAATTTCCACAACTGTCAACATGGATGATACAGTATTAATAAAGTAAGCCTAATATCTTAGATTTAAAGACACAAAATACGTTTTATGCTGAGTATTTCCTTAAAAGTTCATGCAAAACCTCTATTTGGTAAATCAAATCAAAATGTTGCCTTGGTCTACATTCCACTTCAAGTGACACTCTCACAGAGAGTCTTTTAGTTGCAGGATAAAATAAAATAAAAAATATCGAGCAAATCAGTTTTTAAAAATGTATATATTTAAAATAAAAGTAACGTTTTCATAAGGCATTACTAAGAACGTTCAAATTAACGAGCTCTCTTGAAGGGTTAGATAGAACATCCTTGGTGTGGGCTGACCAAGACAGTGCTGACTGGCTTCAGGTTGGCCATGGCCGACAGGTGGCGCCAACTCCCTCCCATAAAGACCAGCACCCCAGACCCCATGAGCGGCCCTCTAGGTGTGTCACACAACTCCAAAGAGAAATCTTGGCAAGGAATAGCTCATGTTTTTGTGACCACCTATTGACCATCTGTTGACTATTTTCTACGACAACAACCAAAATGTTTTTCTTTTAAGCATTAAACGTTTAACTTATTTTAAAATACAGCAAAATGAAACAAAGAAATGACCCTTTAGGAAAGTGAGCGCAGGAGATGGGAGAATATGTGCTTTGTGCTCTAGCTTAGCTTATTCAACCATTCGAACAATACTAAGGATTCCAGGCACAGTGGCTCACCCTTATAATCCCAGCACTTTGGGAGGCCAAGGTGGGAGGATCACTTGAGGTCAGGAGCTCGAGACCAGCCAAAATGATGAAGCCCCGTCTCTACTAAAATTGCAAAAATTAGCCTGGCGTGGTGGCGGGCGCCTGTAGTCCCAGCTACTTGGGAGGCTGAGGCAAGAGAATCACTTGAACCCAGGAGATGGAGGTTGCAGTGAGCTGAGATCTCGCCACTGTACTCCAGCCTGGCAACAGAGCAAGACTCCATCTGGAAAAAAAAAAAAAAAAAAAAAGATTTCAGAAACCATAAGAAATATCAGTCAATATATTCCTAATGACATGTTGATAATATGAAATAAATTACAAAGTGTGAGATGCATCTCCCCAGAGATTACATATAACGACCTCATATAGATCTACTTTTGTTACCATTTTCATCTCCACATGTCTTACCAGCATGAGGGTGCTCTAGGGTAAGGAAGGTGAGGTGAGAACAGGGTACAAGAGCAGAAAACAAGCAATGCTTACCTGTACATGAAGATAAGAACAAAGGCAATAGTTGCTGTTTCTTTGAATAATGGACTTTAGAAAGATGATTTTTCTAATTTCTGCAACCATGACACATTTATTTCTTCATTTCTTCCAGTTTTCGCACCACTCTTTCTCCGCAAACCATACATTGAAAAATTATTAAAAAGTAGGCACAGCCAGGCATGGTGGCTCACGCCTGTAATCTCAGCACTTTGGGAGGCCAAAGTATGTGGATCACAGGTCACGAGTTCGAGACCATCCTGGCCAACATGGTGAAATCCCGTCTCTACTAAAAATACAAAAATTAGCCGGACATGGTGGCACGCACTTCTAGTCCCAGCTGCTCAGGAGGCTGAGGCAGAAGAATTGCTTGAACCAGGGAGGCAGAGGTTGCAGTGAGCCGAGATGGTGCCACTGCACTCCAGCCTGGGCAATAGAGTGAGACTCCGTTTCAAAAAAAAAAGAAAAAAAAAAAGTAGGCACAAAACTTCTAACAAAATAACAGTATATTCCTCTCTTCCTTCTGAATACACATGCTCTTCTACCCTGGTAACCACTGCAGTCTAGGTTCCTTCTTCCATTCTGTCGCTTTGCACACACACACACACACACACACACAGAGAGAGAAAAGAGAGAGAGCTACACAGCAATAATGTGTATTAGCACATATGTGTTGAATTACTTTCAACAGTGCTTTATATATACCATCTAGTGCTCCCAAAGTGCTGGAATTACAGGCATGAGCCACTGCTTCCGACTTATTTTGCAATTTATTTATTTATTTATTTTTTTTTTTGAGACGGAGTCTCGCTCTGTCACCCAGGCTGGAGTGCAGTGGCGCGATCTCGGCTCACTGCAAGCTCCGCCTCCCAAGTTCACGCCATTCTCAGCCTCCCGAGTAGCTGGGACTACAGGCGCCGCCACCGCGCCCGGCAAATTTTTTATTTTTTTAGTAGAGACGGGGTTTCACCGTGTTCGCCAGGATGATCTCAATCTCCTGACCTCGTGATCCGCCGGCCTCGGTCTCCCAAAGTGCTGAGATTACAGGCGTGAGCCACCGCGCCCGGCCTAATTTGCAATTTTTTATGATAACGTTCAACATTTCAAATTCTTATTTGTAACATATACTTCTTCCTCAATAAGCAGAAAACTATTCTCTGCTCAAATCTTTGGCCTGTTTTTAATTGAGTTGCTGAGTTTTCTTGAGTCTTGTTTCTTTATCAGTTTTGATGATCATTGCCTATTAATTAAACAGTGTAGATAATTTAATATAATTATTGTTATGGTTGGTTATTAATTTGCCATTTGCTGTTTTCTATTTGTCTTATTTGTTCCTGCTCTACATTTTTACATTTTTAATGCATTATTTTAGATTAGTGTATTTTATGGTTCTGTTTTTTCTATGTTGTTTGACTTATTCGCTATAATTCCTTGTTTGCTTGTGTTTTTGTCTGCTTTCGATATTTTCTTTTTTACGTTATAAATTTTAACTTATTATAATCTATTTTCAAATGATATGATACCACTTTGTGCATAGTACAAGAATCTTACAGAAGTATATTTTCATTTTTTTACTGTCCATTTAGTCATTAACGTCATATATATTATAAAACTTGCAATTGAATATTACTGTTTTTTATTTAAACAATCACTTATCATTAGGAAATTTTTACATAATTTATCCACATAATTACCCCTTTAAATTCTTTAATCCATTTTGTATAACCAGATTTCAATTTGGTGTCATTTTACTTCTCCTTGAAAATGTTCCTTTAAATTTTTCTTCCTTTATTTTAGACATATTGCTTCACTAACTTTTGACTTGCCTTATTTCCTCTGAGAAATCTGCCTTATTCATATCTATGTATGCACTGTTTGGATTTTCTCTACTTATTTATTTATTTATTTACCCCTGGTTTTAAGCAACTTGACTATAATGTGTCTTCAAATAATTTTTGTCATCACTGTATTTAGGATTCACTTAGCTTCTTGGATCTGTGGATTTAGCTTTCATCAAATTTGGAAAAATTTTTTACTATTATTTTTTCTAATAGTATCATTTCTAACTTTTGTCCTGCCCCTTCTCTCTTTCTGAGATTCCAGTTATATTTATAGTAAACTGCTCAAATTTGTTTCACAGCTCAATGATGCACTATTTATTTTAAAGTCCTTTTTCTTTTCTTAATTTGGATAATTTCTATGTCTGTTGTCAAGTCTCTTAATCTTTTATTCTGCAATTTCTAATCTTCTGCTAATTTCACCAGTTCTATTACGTATCAGATACTGTAGTTTTTATCTCTCGAATTCAATTTGCATCTTTTTATATTTCCATGTTTTATTTAACAGACTCTTATTTCCTGTAGCTTCTTGTGCATATGGAATACAGTCAAAATAACTGTTTCAGTGTTATTGTTACTAATTCTGCAGTCTCTGTTTTGGGACTAGTTTTGATTGGGTGATTTTTTCTCCTTTATCATGGGGCATATTTACATGCTTTTTTGCATACCCGGTCCTGTTTGAATAGACACAAACAGGCGATACTTATCTTGTCATGTGTGTACCTTTGCATTTCTGTAAATACTGTTGAGCTTTGTTATTGGAACAGTCAAATTACCTAAAACAGTGTGATTTCCTGTCTCACTTTTAGGTTTTGTTAAGCAGGATCAGAACAGCACGTGTTCTGGGTCTACGTTTTCCCAGTGGTTGGGCAAATCCCCTCTGAGAACTCTACCAAATAACCTGTGAGTTAGGAGGTTTTCCACTCTGCCCGTGGAGTTAGGGACTGTACTTAGCTCCGTGTGAGTTCTGAAACCTGTTAGGTAGTTTCCTCATAAATAGGCACCGATCAGGACTCAGCTGAAGACTCAAGGGGACGGCTGCGCATCTGCAGACTGCTTTTTCTGTGCAGCTTCCTCCTCTGAGCATGCTGGCTGTGAACTCTACCCTCTTGTCCTATCCACTCTCAACTCCCTCTCCTCAACTCAGTGGGAGTGCTGTGCTTGCCTGGGTTTCTTCTCACTGCCAGACAGGCAGGAAATTCTTCTTCTTCTTTTTTTTTTTCTTGAGATGGAGTTTCACTCTTGTCGCCCAGGCTGGAGTGCAATGGCACCATTTCAGCTCGCTGCAACCTCGGACTCCTGGGTTCAAGTGATTCCCCTGTCTCAGCCTCCCCAGTAGCTGGGATTACAGGCACCCAGGCAGGAAATTCTTTACAGACAGGATCTTGTGTCAGTAGTAAAGCTCAGCTTGTTTGTTTCCATCTATAGGAAGAACTGCCCTTAACTGGATATCTTCAATGCCTTGAAAAATGTTGTTTGATATATTATGTCATGATTTTGGGTTGTTTGCGCCTGGAGTGTACATTCGAATGTTATTTTTCTAGAAGTTTTGTTGCAAGCTTAAAATATAATAAATTTTAAGAATCATCACTATTGGAATAGACTACTCCTACTGCCAAATAGGCATGTACGACATGGTAAGGAATGCTAACCAGTATATTTAATGCAACTCCTGTGTAGTTGCTGTGCAATTTTCTTGTATGCCAGTTATTAAAGAAAATAGCAATCAATATTTTAGTATAACACAGATATAAATACACATCTTAGTAAATGGAACAGGTTTGGACTGGACATTTTAAAATTATATAAATTGAAAGATTAAAAAATGTTTCTATTAAAACATTTTATGGAGGAGACTAAAATAAATGAAAAAGTTAATCATGAATTAAAAAATAGATAAGCCATTAAAAAAAGAAAAACTCTTAATTTGAAAGATTTTTCTAAATATGCCTATTCCCACCCCTGAAATCTCAATTTTTTTTTAGTTCATCTCATTAATAAATAAGTTCTTAACCAAAAGCAAACTCCCAATTCCACTATACATTGTGTATTTTTTATTTATTTTACTGTTTTATTTGTCTTTTTATATCCTAAATTTATATTCCATAAAATTTATAGAAAAGGATGCAATTGCTATTAAGCATGGGGCTATATTGCTTGTTACCAAATCATATATACATATAAAAACAATTTGGAATACTGCTTGGCATTTTAATATTTTTATTTGCTTGGTAATTTAATTACAGTACTATATGGTTAGTGCTCTACGTTTTTCTTCAGTAAACAATCCATTTATCTTTATTAACTACCTTATATGGAATATGTTTTCATGGAGAGGAGTAAGAAAATAAGGCCCCTCAATTTAATAAGGTTTAGTTATTAAGTGTTTAAACCTTCTGAAATCAAAATACTTGATGTCTCTTGTTTGGTTTAAATGTATTGAAAATATTAAATCAGGAAATGAAAACTCCAAAGAAGACATACTCTTTGATTTGGGATACATTTATTAGCTTCAATAATTAAAACTAGTTTTAAATTTTTGCACAGAATGGCACATTCCTAACTGCCCAGAAAGAAACATTTCCCAGTTTTCCCATCATGCATTATGACAAAACAAAACTAGAGAAGCAAACACAAATAACCTCAGACACTGAGATTCTCAGATAATATAATGCCAGGATTTCAAAAAGGTAACAATTTAAAAAAAATTAGATGTTGAATGAGGAGGCAGAGCAACGTGGCCAAAGAGAAGCTTCCAGCAACTGTCCCGTGCCACAGGAACACCAAATTAAAACACTATCCACATAAAAACATCCCCATAAGGAGCAAAAAGCAGGTGAGTGATCATTACATATGTTTAAAATTGTATCAAGGAAAGAGGAACTGAAAAGGGTGGGAAAGACAGTCCTGAATTACTGACACTACCCTTTCTCCATCCCCTGTCAATGGCTACATGAATTTATGTGCTTGGGGGAGGGAGAGTGCAGTGATTGTGGCACTTTGCATTGAAACTCAGTGCTGCCCTTTCACAGGGGAAAGCAACATGCGACAGGATTCCTCTTGTGCCCATGGAGGGAGCATTTAAACCAGCTCGATCCAGAGGCAAATTGTCCATTCCAGTGGTCAGAACCTGAGTTTCAGCCAGCCTCACCATTGTGGGCAAAAGTGCTCTCAGGTCCTACATAAACTTGAAAACTTGAAATGCAGTCTAGGCCATAAGGACTGCAATTCCCTTGCATGTCCTCGTGCTATGATATGCTGAGAGCCGGTGGATTGAGGGCACATGACCCAGTGAGACACCAGCCAGGGTGACCAAGGGAATGCTTATGCTCTGCCCTTCCCCATCTGCAGGCAGCACAGCTCGCAGCTCCAGGAGAGACTTCGCCTTTCTGCTTGAGGGAAGGAGAGAGAAGGGTAGAGAGGTCTTTGTCTTGCAGGTTGGATACCAGCTCAGTCATTGTAAGATAGGGTGCCAGGCACAGTCCCGAGGCTCCTATCTCAGGCCCGAGTTCCTGTTCAACATCTCCAAATGTAACCTGGGCCAGAAGGGAACCCATTGCTTTTTAGGGAAAGATCCAGTGCTGACAGAAATCATCACCTGCCTTGAATAATCAGCCATGGTAGCCAGGCAGTATGTGGCCCTTGGGTGAGATTCAGAGCCATGCTGGCTTCAGGTGTGACCCAGAATATTCCCAGCTGTGGTGTCCATGGTGTGAGAGCTTCTCTGCCTGAGGAAAGGAGAGAGAAGAGAAAACTTTGTTTTGCAGCTTGGGTATCAACTCAGTCACAGTGGGGTAGAGCACCAAGTAGGCTCCTGGGGTCCCTGATTGCAGGCCTTGGCTCCTGGACATTTATGGACCTGCCCTGAGCCAGAGGGGAGTTCACTGCCCTAAAAGAAGAGTCTTATAACTGGCAGCATTTACCACAAGTTAACTAAAGAGAACTTGGGCCTTAAGCAAACATTGGACATAGCCAGGCAGTACTCTCTGTGGGCCTGGTAACCACAGGGAGAGACTCCTCTGCTTGAGGAAGGGGAAAGGAATAGTGGGAAGCACTTTGTCTTGCCATTTGGGTGCCAGCTTAGCTGCAGTAGAAGAAAGCACCAAATAGATCTCTAAGGATTCTGACTTCAGGCCCTGGCTCCCAGGCAGCATCCCCAGATGCACCAGGGGCTGGGTGGGGACTAGTTGCCTTGAAAGGAAGGACACAAGCCAGATAGATTCACCATCAGATGGCTACGAGCCTTAGGGCTCTGAGTGAATATAGGCAAGCCAGGCAGTATTCATTGCAGGCCTTGGGTGAGAACCAGTGTTCTGCTTACTTTGGGTCTGACCCAACGCAGGCTCAGTGGTGCTGGCCACAGGAGTGCTTGTGTTACCCCTCTTCAAGATCCAAGCAGCTCAGCACAGAAAGAGAGAGACTCCATTTGTTTGAGGGAACGTAAGGGGAAAGTACAAGAGTCTGTCTGGGAATCTACAGAATTTTTACAGACCTTCCTCAAGACCACTAAGGTGGTAGCTCTATGAGTCTGCAAGAGCCATATCAATACTGGGCTTGGAGTGGTCACTAAAGTAGATATGGGTGCAGTGACAAAAGGTGTAGATCAAAAGACCCATGTCCCCTGGAATACTTGGAAAGCCTTCCCAAGAAGAACAAGTACAAACAAGCCCAGGCTGTGAAGACAAAAACAAATGCCTAAATTCAATTTCCAGATGCTTATTAACATCCACTAGAATCATGACCATCTGAGAAAACATGACCTCACCATACTAACCAAATAGAGTAGCAGTCACAAATTGTGGAGAGAAGAGATATGTGAGCATTCAGATAGAGAAATCAACATAGCTATTTTGAGGAAGCTCAACAAAATTCAAGACAACACAGAGAAGGAATTCAGAATCATATCAGATAAATTCAACAAAGAAATTAAAATAATTAAAAAGAACCAAGTGGAAATTCTGGAGCTAAACAACTTGACACTGAAGAATGTGTCAGAATCTCTTAACAGCACACTTGATCAAGCAGAATGAGTAATTAGTAAGCTGAAAGACAGGTCATTTGAAAATAGCCAGAGGAGACAAAAGAAAAAAAAAAACAATGAAGGACAATTACAGTATCTAGAAAATTGCCTCAAATTGACAAATCTAAGAGTTATTAGCCTTAAAGAGTGGGTAGAGAGACAGATCAGGGTAGAAAGTTTATTAAAAGGGATAATAACAGAGAACTTCCTAAATCTAGGAAAGATATCAATATTTAAGTACAAAAAGATTATGGAACACCAAGTATTTCTTATTTTTAACACAAATAAGAATACCTCAAGACATTCAATAATCAAACTCTCAAAGGTCAGGGATAAAGAAAGAATCCTAAAAGCAGCAAGAGAAAAGAAACAAATAACATACAAAGGCCCTCCAATACATCTGATAGTAGACTTCTCAGTGGAAATCTTACAGACCAGGAGAGATTCGCATAATGCACTTAAAGTGCTGAAGGGAAAAACTTTTATCCTAGAATAATGTATCTAGAGAAAATGTCCTTCAAACTTGTAGGAGAAATAAAGACTTTTCCAGACAAACAAAAGCTGAGGGATTTTATCAACGCCAGATTTGTCCTTCAAAAAATCCTAAAGGGAGCTCTTTGATCTGAAACACAGGACATTAGTGAGTAATAAGAAACAATCTGAAGGTACAAATCTCACTGGGAACAGTAAACACAAAGAAAAACACAGAATATCACAAATTTATTATTGTGGTATGTGAACTACTTATGTATTGAATAGAAAGACTAAAGGACAAACCTACCAAAAATAATAACTACAACAACTTTTTGAGACATAGACAGTATAAGAAAATACACAAAGTGACCACAAAATGTTAAAGAGTTAAAAAGTGAGGGGATCAAATTAAAGTGTAGAGTTGTTAATAGTTTTTTTTTTTTTTTTTTTTTTTTTAGCTTGTATGTAGTTTGCTTGTTTATGCAATCAGTGTTAAGCTGAAAAAAGTTAAAAAACACAGTAACATGAAATTGAAAAACTTACAACAGATACACAAAAAAATAAAAAGCAAACAATTAAACCATACTACCTGAGGAAATCACCTTCACTAAAAAGAAGACAGGAAGGAAGGAAAGAAGGAAGAGAAGACAACAAAACATCTAGAAAGTAAATAACAAAATGACAGTCGTAAGTCTTTACTTATCAGTAATAACATTAAATGTAAAAGGACTAAACTCACCAATCAAAAGACATAGAGTGGGTAAATAAATAAAATAAAAAGACCCAATGATCTGCTGCCTATGCAAAACATATTTCACCTATAAAGACATTCATAGACTGAAAATAGTGTATGGAAAAATATATTCTATGTAAATAGAAACCCAAAAGAGCAAGAGTAGCTATACTTATATTAGACAGAATAGATTTCAGGACAAACTCTGTAAAATGAGGCAAAGCAGATCATTATAGAATGATAAAGGGATCAATTCAGGAAGAGGATATAACAATTCTAAATATATATGCACCCGACACTAAGCACCTACATATACAAAGCAAATATTCTTAGAACTAAATAGAGAGACTGTAACACAATAATAGCTGGAGACCTCAACATCTCCTTTCAGCATAGGTCAGATGTCTCAGACAGAAAATCGATGAAGAAATGCTGGACTTAATCTGCACTATAGAACAAATGGACCTAATAGATATTTACAGAACTTTTCATCCAACAGCTATAGAATACACATTCTTCTCCTTAGCACATAAATTCATCTCAAGTATAGTCCAATGTTACATCCCAAAACAAGTCTTAAAATATTCAAAAAATTGAAATAAAATCAAGCATCTTCTCTGACCACAATGGAATATAACTAGAAATCAATAACAATAGGAATTTGGAAAACTATACAAATATGTGGCTATTTGCTCCTGAATGACAATATGCTCCTGAATGACCAGTGGGTCAATGAAGAAATTGAGAAGAGAGTTTAAAATGTCTTGCAGCAAACGGAAATGGCTACGCAACATACAAAGACCTATGGATATAGTGAAAGCAGTACTAAGGGAGGAAAATTATAGCAATAAGTGTCTACACCACAAAAACAAAAAAACTTCAAATAAACAACCTAATGATGCATCTTAAAGACCTAGAAAACGAAGAGCGAACCAAACTCCAAATTAGTATAAGAAAAGAAATAATACATATTGGAGCAAAAATAAATGAAATTGAAATAAAAATAATTAAATATCAACAAAATAAAAATTGTTTTTTAAAGAGAAGCAAAATAAATAAATCTTTAGTCTGATTCAATGAGAAAGAAAGGGTGAAGACCCAAATAAATCAGTGATGAAAAAGCTGACGTTACAACTGATACTGCTGAAATTCAAAGGATCTTTAGAGGCTACTGTGAGAAACTATACGCCTAATGAATTGGAAAGCCTGGAAGAAATGAATAAATTCTTAGACACATACAATCTATCAAGATTTTTTCTTTCTAACTTTTAGGTTCAGGGGAGAAATATGCATGTGTGTTACATGAGTAAATTGCATTTTGTGGATGCTTTATGTACAGGTTGTTTCATCATCCAGATGATAAGCATCGTACTTGATACTTTTTCAATCCTTACCCTCTTCTCACCTTACACTCTCCAGTAGGCCCTGGTGTCTATTATTCCCTTCCTTGTATCCATGTGCACTGAATGTTTCCCTATTTATATGTGAGAACAGTGGGATTTGGTTTTCTGTTTCTGTGTTAGTTTGCTTAGGATAATGGCCTTCACTGAAAGTGCATCCATGTTGCTGCAGAAGACATGAATTTATTCTTTTTTATGGCTGTGTAGTATTCCATGGTGTATATGTACCACATTTTCTTTATTCAGTCCACAACTGATGGGCATCTAGGTTGATTCCATGTTTTTGCTATTGTGATAGTGCTGGAATGAACATCCGAAGTCATATATATTTTAGTGGAATAATTTATTTTCCTTTGGAGACACACCTAGTAATGGGATTGCTGGGTCAAATAGTAGCTCTGTTTTAAGTTATTCAAGAAATCTCCGAACTGCTTTTCACAATAGCTGAACTATTTATATTCCCACCAACAGTGTATAAGCATTCCTTTTTATATGCAACCTCGTAGCATGTGTTATTTATTTACTTTTTAATGATAGCCATTCTGAATGGTGTGAGATGGTATCTCATTGTGGTTTTAATTTGCATTTCTCCAATAGTTTGTGATCTAGAGCATTTTTTCATATACTTTACTGTGTGTATGTCTTCTTTTAAGAAGTGTCTATTCATGTCCTTCACTTATTTTTAATGGGGTTACTTGTTTTTGCATATGAAAGTTTCTTATAGGTTCTAGATAATCAGACTTTTGTCAGATGCATAGTTAACAAATATTGTCTCCCATTCTATAGGTTGTCTGTTTACTCTGTTGATAGTTTCTTTTACTGTGCAGAAGCTCTTTAATTAGGTTCCACTTGCCAATATTTGCTTTTGTTGTAATTGCTTTTGGCATTTTTGTCATAAAATCTTTACCAGGGCCCATGTCTAGAATGATATTTCTTAGATTTTCTTGTATAGTTTTTATAGTTTTAGGTTTTACATTTGAGTCTTTAATCCATCTTGAGTTTATTTTTGTGTATGGCAAAAAGAAGGGGTTCACACTCAATCTTCTGCATATGGCTGGCCAGTTATCCCAGCACCATTTATTGAATAGAAGTTTCTTTCCTTTTTGCTTGTTTTTGTCAACTTTGTTGAAGATCAGATGGTTGTATATCTGTGGTTTTAGTTCTAAGTTCTCTAACCTGTTTCATTGGTCTATGCATCTGTTCTTTTTTACCAGTATCACATTGTTTTGGTTACTGTAGTCTTGTATTGTAGTTTGAAATTGGGAAACCTACCAAGATTGAATCATAAAGAAATTAAAAACCTGAACAAACTAATAACAAGTTATGAGATCAAAGTCAAAATAAAGAGACTCCTAGCAAAGAAAACCCAGAATCCTATGGCTTCACTGCTGAATTTAACCAAATAATGAATACTAATCCTACTTAAACTATTCCAAAAAAATAGAGGAGGAGGGAATATTTCCAAATTCATTCTATGAGTACATTATCACCCTCATACCAAATCCAGGCAAAGACCCATCAAACCAAGACAACTACAGGCCTATATCCCTGATAAAGATTTAAGGAAAAAATTTCAGCAAAATACTAGCAAATTGAATTCAACAACACATTAAGAAGATCACTCATTACAACTTAGTGAGATTTATCCCTGGGATGCTAGGATGATTCAGCATATACAAAGCAATCAGTGTGACACATCTTACCAACAGAATAAAGGACAAATACCATATGATCATTTCAACTGATGCTGAAAAAGCATCTGATAAAATTCAACATCTCATCACAACAAAAATCCTCAAAAAAAAAAAAAGAGTACCAAAAAACTAAACACAATAAAAGCTATATGTGACAGACCCACAGCTAGTATCATACCACTACTGAATAGTAGTGGTAGAAGTAGTATTCAGTAGTGGCAGAAATATTCAGTAGTGGTCGTAGTATTCAGTAGTGGTAGAAATAGTATTCCAGTACTACCAGTCCTGGAAGTCCTAACTAGAGCAATCAGATAAGAGAAAGAAATAAAGGGCATCCAAATTAGAAAGGAAGAAGTCAAATTATCCTTGCTCACAGATTACATAATCTTATATTTGGAAAAAGCTAGACTCCACCAAAAAATATTAGAACTGATAACAAATTCTGTAAAGTCTCAGCATACAAATTCAACATACAAAAATCAGTAACATTTTATATGCCAATAAAGAACAATCTGAAAAAAAATTAAGAAAGTAATCTCATTTGCAATAGTTGCTAATAAAATAAAATACCTAGGAATAAACTTAAGAAATGAAAGATGTCTACAATGAAAACAATAAAGCATTGATTCAAAAACTGATGAAGACACAATAAAATAGAAAGGTATTCCATGTTCATGCATTGGAAGAATCAATATTGTTAAAATGTCTATTCTACCCAAAACAATCTAAAGATATAATGCAATCCTTATCACAATACCAGTGACATTCTTTACAGAAATAGAAAAAATATTGTAAAATTTATGTGAAATCACAGAACACCCAGAATAACCAAAGCTTTCCTAAACAAAAATAATAAAACTGCAGGAAGCACATTATCAGATTGTAAATTATACTACAGAGCTATAGTAAACAAAATGGCATGTTACTGGCATAGACACATACGCATATATCAGTGGAACAGCATAGAGAACCTAGAGACAAATCCATACTTGTAAAATGAACTCATTTTCAATAAAGTTGCCAGGAATATACATTGAGGAAAGAATGGTTTTTTCAATAAATGCTGCTGGAAAATCGGGATATCCATATGCAGAAGAATGAAACTAAGCCATTATCTCTGACTATATACAAATATCCAATCACAATAGATTAAAACTAATGGGTTGAAACAAATGGATTGAAATGGACTGATAGTGAAGACCTCACACTATAAAACCCCTAAAAGAAAACATTGGAGAAACTTGCTAGGACATTGCACTGGGCAAAGATTTCTTGATTAATACCTCACAGGCACAGGCAACCAAAGCAAAAATAGACAAATGAGATAATATCAAGTTTAAAAACTTCTTCGTAACAAAGCAAACAATCAACAGAATGAAAGAAATTTGCAAACCACCACCTGACAAGGTATTATTAATCAGAATATAGAAGGAGCCAAATAACTCTATAGGAAAAAAATCTAATAATCCAATTTAAAAATGGACAAAAGATCTGAATAGACATTTCTCAAAAGAAGACATGCAAATGGCAAACAGGCAAATGAAAATATGCCCAACGTCACTGATAATCAGAGAAATAGAAATCACAACTACAATGTGATATATTTCACATTTCATATTTTAACACGTAGTTAAAATGGCTAAGATCCAAAAGACAGGCAGTAATGAATACTGGTGAGAATGTGGAGAAAAAGGAATCTTTGTGCACTCTTGGTAGGAATGTAAATTAGTGCAACCACTATGGAGAACAGTTTGGAGGTTCCTCAAAAAATTAAATATAGAACTACCAGATCATCTAGCAATCTCACTACTAGATACAAAAAAGAAAGGAAATCAATATATCAAAGAGATAACTTGCACTCCCATGTTTATTGCATTACTAGTCATCATAGCTAGGATTTGTAAACAGCCTAAGTTTTCATCAACAGATGAATAAAGACAATGTGGTCCATATACACAGTGGAGCACTATTCAGCCATAAAAAAGAATTAGATTCTGTCATTTGCAACAACATGAATGGAACAGGAGGTCATTGCATTAAATGAAATAAGCCAGGTACAGAAAGACAAATGTTGTATGTTCTCACTTATTTGTGGGAGCCAAAACAATGGAACTCGTGGACATAGACAGTATCATGATGGTTACCAGAGGCTGGAAGGGGTAGTGAGTTGGGGAATGAGGTTGGTTAATGGGCACAAAAATACAGTTAGACAGAATGAATAAGATCTAGTATTGGATAGCACAACAAGTTGACTAAAGTGAGCAATAATTTATTGTACATTTTTAAATAACTAAAAGTAAAATTGGATTGTTTGTATCACAAAGGATAAATGCTTGGAGAGAAGAAAACTCCATTTACTCTGATGTGATTCAGACACATTGTTTGCCTGTATCAAAATATCTCATGTACCTCATATATATACACCTACTATGTGCATACAAACATTAAAATAAATACTTAAAAATGAGGCAGAGTAAAATTGAGTAAATTCTTATGATTTCAATATGTAGTAAATTTTGCCTTTATTTTTTGAAAATAGGCTACATGAAAATGCAGAAGTTTCTAAATCCCTATAATTGGTCTTTTGATGCTCTGATGCTGAGATTTACAGCCTATACCAGCGATTCTCCATGGAAAGAGAATGCCCTGGGTTCTGCCAGAATTAATAGAGAGGTTTTGTTTTTCTAACTTTACTCACCTGCCCACGAGGCAGTTCAACTGTGAGAGTTACTTTAGGAGCCTAATTATGTACCATTGAATCCTGACTCTTCCACCACGTTTATAGCACTAGTCAAACTGCTTATTTTCTGTAACTTGGGATCTTCAACTGTAAATATTAATCCAAATTAAATCACTGGATGGTTTGGAGGATGAAATAATACAATCCATATAAACTGCTTAGAGCAGTGCTCAACATATTGTAAATCCTGAATAAATGTTAAACAGATATTAGTTACCATATTAATAATTAACTATTATCTACACAGAGCTATACTTACTAATGGAAGTGTTTTATAACATTTAGAAGCACTGAGACAGAAAGAGTTGAAAATTTTAAGTATAAATAAGAAAACTGGGCATGCACTCTCCACAACTCATCAGAGGATGAGTAGGCAAATATGCAAAGCGTGAATTCTTCTCATCCTTACTTGATCCTGCCCTATTGCACCTCCATGTATGTATATTCATGAAGTGATTGTCAATACCATGAAATAGCTAAATGAAGTGGCTGGAAGTCTTTTAGGCAATTCTCTGTAAAGTAAAGTGATATAAATGGCAGAACATTCAGAACGAATTTTGACTAAAGTAACAGGAAGCCAGGAATTAGCAGTGGGAGGAAGAAAACCCACAAGTGCATGGAGTTACTCTAAATAAAAGTCCGTATTTGGACTGTTAATTTTATACATCAACCTGCTGGTTAACATTTCATTTCAGAGGCAGATTTGACCACCACATAAGTAGGCATAAAATGAGAACATAGACATCTCTTTTTAAGTTGAACAAATCTTACTTTAAATATAAGAAAAGAGAAAGTAGCTAACGTGTGGCCTTAGACAAATACTAAACAGCAAAGGAAAGGGAATTACCCACCAATGTGTTTCTAGAATTGTGGCATTAACTCAGAAGGCCCAGAGAAACATCTTGAAATAATCTACTGCTAACCAAAAGGTTATCTGGAGAAAGTTTTAATATCTTTTAAAAGTAGAAAGCTGCTGTAGAAACAGGAGTAGAACAGAACAGGTATAGATAAAGTGGCAAAGAGGTGCATGAACAGGAGACATATTTTTAAATATCATAGAAAAATATATTCATTTGTAATCTGATCAAAGTACTCACTGCAGTTTAAAGAAAATTCATTAAAATTAAAATTTTCAGGGTAAACTGAGCACATTAGTAAAATCCATGCAGAATAATGAGATAAGCTAAAAATCTTAATCAGAAATCAGATTTCTCTGTTGTATACTACAATCTAAGGGACAGAGGAACATTATCTGTAGACTTGTGGTATAAAAAAAGAATTGTAATTTTTATATGCACCTAATTAATACTTCACTTGTGAAGGTAACACCTAAATTTGTAATAGGCATGAACTCCAATAATATGGCATTACAGTGCTTTTTATTAAAAGCAAGTAAGCAAACAGACAAAACTATTGAACACCAACCAACCAAATGGTAAAAAGTCAAATTTCATTTGAAGCTATTTGTAACAACAATGTCCAATTTCTGAAAGTCAATTTATTTCTCTGAAAGTACATTTAGAATAGTGTTCTAAATTTTTAAAATAATATGTACAAACGTAAAATGTATCTAGAAGTATAAAAACAATCTGATACCTTTTGTTGTCCCAGAGGTGGTGTGGCAGTGATATTGTAGTTGTGACTTCTTGGCAAAGATGAATTATATTTCCCGGAATTCTTTTTTCTGCATGTTTCTTGTTAGGGTGGGACACCACAGGCATTTTAGTGTGAAATTTGGAGGGTAGAAGTAGAGCAGCAGTCATTTTTTTAATGCTTGGAAGGTTGGGGTGGGGTCATCAGTGACTCTTGTCATTCTTCCCCATTGTCCCCCATTTGCTGGCTTGCTTTTTGTGGATGTGAGGCAGCAGCCAGGACTGTCACTGCTACACCTTTCCCTGGATCCCCAGTCAGCCTCTCTGATGCTTAGGTCAGGTGCATGTTTAGCCCCTTGATGAAGGAAAGGTTCCAGCTTCTTCTGAAGATCATTCACATCATCAAAGTTAGAGGTTTGAAAACTGAGAGGAGTTTCAGTTTCCCCTTGTGAGTTTCAGCACCTGCAGGTGGCTTCCACGTTGACCTTGCTGATGGCCACTTGACATTTGTTTTCCTTTCTGTCTCACAGACTTAAAACTCTACTGTCAGTCACAAAGTCAACAGCATCACAAGGACTCTTTGACCTTATCCTAAAATTGTGTTGGTCAGACCCCCGCAACAAATATATATTTAACCATATCCCAGTGGTTTTGCTTCTTTGATTGAAAAAAGCCTAATACAGAAGGAAACTAGATGACAGAAGATACAGTTAAGATGTGCCTTTTAAAAATTATAACCTTGAGTACCTTTTGATTTTGAAACCCATATAAGGTATATAGCCAACTTTTATTGAGTGTTTACCATGTGTTTGGCATTGTTCTAAGTTCTCTATATGCCTTTATTCTACTAACAGTAAGACACAGTTATTTAGATTCATTGTTTTAAATGAGGAAACTGTATTTCAGAGAGGCTAAGTAACTTGTTAAGGTTTAGACAGCAAGAAACTACCAGGTTAAACTTCCAACTCAGGTAATTTAGATCACGAACCTAAACCTTTAACTCATTTGCATCTTTCTTAATCACCTCACCTGTTCTTAATCATCTATTTTATAATAGTAACACAGGTTATTTTTACCTACCAGTCATTATACACTTTGAAATTCAAAGTTATCAAAAATATTTCCTTGTGTGTACAAAATTACTAAAAAATTGATAAATCATTTTTGATGTTTCCTTCTTTTTCAACAATATCTGAATTTTAAGATCAGATCTGTTCAGATCTTTTGCCTATTTTAAAATTGGAAATTGTACTTTTTGTTTCCTTACTGTTGAGTTTTAATCATTATTTGTATATTTTGGATACAAGTCTTTTATCAGACAGGTGACTTTCAAATATTTTCCTCATTCTTTGGCTTTTGTTTTGATTATCTTAACAGTGTCTTTCACAAAGCAAATTTTACTTTTAACATAGTTCAACTTATGACTTTTCTCTTTCATGAAAAATGTTTGGTCTTTTATTTTAAAATACGTAGCTAAACCCAGTCTCACCTTTCTTCTATATTTTCTTGCAGAAATTTTCTGATTTTTAAGTTTACATTTGGATCTATAATGCATTTAAAATAATGTTTTGTCTATAATGCATTTAGAATGTTATATCTGTGTTTAGGTTCAATTATTGCATAGACGTGTCTAGTTTTTCGAGCACATTTTCTTGAAAAAACTTTGCCCATTGAATTGCCTTTGATTCTTTGCCAAAAATCAGTCGACTGTTTGTAAGGGTGTATTTTTGAGCTTTTTTTTTTTTTTGGACAGGAAGTAGAATTTATTGGTGGGTATTAAGTGGGGGCAGCATATTGGAAGCCCTCATGAGTGCAGGGCCCGCCATCTGTCCAGAGGACCATGATTGGGGATGTACTTGACCCCACAGCCATCTGGGATGAGCCGCTTTTCAGCCACCATGTCTTCAAATTCATCAGCATTGAACTTGGTGAAGCCCCACTTCTTTGAGATGTGGATCTTCTGGCGGCCAGGAAACTTGAACTTGGCCCTGCGCAGGGCCTCAATCACATGCTCCTTGTTCTGCAGCTTGGTGCGGATGGACATGATAACTTGGCCAATGTGAACCCTGGCCACAGTGCCCTGGGGCTTTCCAAAAGCACCTCCATGCCTGTTTGGAGCCTGTCAGCCCCAGCACAGGACATCTTGTTGATGCGGATGACGTGGAAGGGGTGGAGCCGCACCCGGATATGGAAGCCATCCTTGCCACAACTTTTTACCATGTACTTATTGGCACAAATTCGGGCCCCAGGGCTTCAGAGGACAGCTGCTCATATTCATCTGACACCATGTGGCCACAGAGCGGAAACTCATCCACTTTTGCCTTCTTCCGCCCCAGGTCAAAGATGCGAATCTTGGCATCAGGGACACCTCGGCAGAAGCGAGACTTTGGGTACGGCTTGTTCTTACAATACCGGTAACAACGGGCGGGGCGGCGGCCCATGGCGACACCAGGATCTTCAGTGGCGCGCCCAAGGGAAAGAGCTTGAGCTTTATATTCTATTCCGTTGATCTATGTGTCTATTCTTTGACCAATACCATGCATTCTTGATTACTGTATCTTTATTGCAAGTCTTACAATTAGGCAGTGTGAGCCTCCAAATTCGTTCTTTTCCTTCAAAATGTTCTCGGCTATTGTAGGTTTTCCCCCTTTCAGTGCATATTTTAGAATTAGTTTTTGATATACACAAAATATCTTCTTATGATTTTGACACTAACTGTGTTGAATAAGTAGAATGATTTGGAAAAAATTGACATGTTAGCAGTATTGAGTCTTCCATTCCATGACACAGAATATCTTTACATTTATTTAGATCTTTGATTTCTGTCATCAGAGTTTGTGCATGTAGATATATCCTACATATAGATCCTATATATATAGTGTTAGATTTATCCTGGAGTATTTCATATTTCTGATACATTTATATTTTGTATTGTCTTTAATTTAAATTACTTCATTGTTGGTATATCAAAAAGTAACTGACTTTGTATATTTATCTTGATTCCTATGACATTGCTTTACTTGAACATTAGTTTCACTTCTTTTGTTGGTCTTTGGAGTTTCTGCACAGGAAATCTTGTCATCTCTGGACAATTAAAGTTCGATTTCTTTTTCAATATCTATATGTTTTCATTCCTTTTCTTGTATTTTATCATTAAATAGACTTTCAGTATGAGTTTTGAATAGACGTAAACAAGGTATTTTTGCCCTGTTCCTGAACAT
The DNA here is from genome assembly GCF_008728515.1 of Papio anubis. Classification (NCBI taxonomy): domain Eukaryota; kingdom Metazoa; phylum Chordata; class Mammalia; order Primates; family Cercopithecidae; genus Papio; species Papio anubis. Next base: position 12,890,434 of record NC_044979.1, read on the forward strand.
GAGGAAAATGTCCAGATTCTTAATACTACATATGTTATTAACTGTATGTTTTTTGTAGATATTCTTTATCAGATTAGGAAATTCTCCTCCTTTGTTGAAAGTTTTATCTTGCATGAATACTGGCTTTTGTCAAAGGATTCTTTCACATGAATTGATCTGATAATATTATCATATTTCTTATTAGCCTGTTGATGTGGTGGATTATTTTAATTTACTTTTGGATGATGAACCAGTCCTATATATCTGAAACGAATTTCACTTGGTGATAAAATTATTTTTATGAATTATTCCATTACATTTGCTAATATTTTGGGCAAGTATGTTGCATCTGTGTTGATGAGAGATATTGGTGTTTAATTTTTCTTTCTTGTAATGTCTTTAATCTGGTTTTGTTATTCAGATAGTGCTGACCTAATAAAATGAGTTAAAAAGTGTTCTCTCTGCTTCCATTTTTTGTTGAGATTTTGGAGGGTTAGTATCATTTTTTTCCTTAAATGGTGGAATTCAAAGGTCATGATGTAATATGGGCCTACTGCTTTCTATTTTGCAAGGCCACTAATTGTGGATTCACTTATGTTCTCAGAGTATACTTTGTATGATTTCTGCTCTTTTAAATTTGGTAAAGTTTGTATTCTGGCATTATGGGGTAGAGTATTCTTTAAATGTAAATTAGATCAAGGTGATTGATAGTGCTTTTCAGATCAATCATATCCTTAGTGGTTTTCTGCCTGTGTGGTCTATCAATTATTAAAAAGAGGTGCTAAAATACAGAATTATAAGAGTGGATTTGTCTATTTGTCTTATTTCAGTTCTGTCTGTACCGATCCTTGTATTTTGATGTTCCATTGTTAGGTGCATAAAGGTTTAAGATTTTTATATTTTCCTGGATAATAGACCTTTCTCTCATTATTTTATGGATCTCCTTATTTCTGATAAGACTTATTCTAAGTCCTTCTTTATCTGAAAATGGTATAGATTTTACCTTTAATTAGCATTCTGATGTATTTTTCTCCATCCTTTTACTTTTAACCTATTTTAACTTTTACATTTAAAGTAGACTGTGCTATTTTCATAGTGTTGTGGATTAAATATTTTGTTTAAGTAAACTGATTTAACTGAAGTAAATATAAACACAAGAAATTTCTGTATGAAATGACAAAAGAGAATTGAGCCTATATTTGGTGGTTTTGTTGATTACTGTGGAAATTAATTTCTTCTTACAACCAATCTAGAAAAAATAATATTCTTCAATTGAAGACTTTTTCCTATTTTAGCAATCTAATTTTCTTCATGTAACTCTTAATTCAAAATTATATTTCCCCACGCTGATGTTAATCCCTTATTCTTACTTTATTATTATTCATATTGCACATTTGACACTAATGTTCAATTCTGTTTTCTTTTGTGATTCTGAATTATATTCTTTTTATTAATTTAAAACTTAATATCTTTTCTTATAATTTTTGTGAGTTTCTGAGCTCATTAATTTGTTGCTTAAAAATGCTACTCTAAAGACTATTCAAGCATTTTTATTAGTATGAAACATAGTTCAATGTATTAAAACTACAAATTTGAATATAGAACATCTAATCTATATATATGATCAAATTTATTGAACTTATTAATTAAACTTATACACATTCAACATGCAGACTTACCATTACAATTAAGCCTTTATAAGATCATTTTATTTTCACACAAGTATAGGAGAAAAATGCAGTTTTTATTTTAATTTTTTTCTTACTGTTCATTTTCTTCCTGAGGAATCCTGCTTTCCCATGTTAGTTTATAATTACCTTTCATATTCCATCTTTTAGTTCTGAGCAAATATTTCTGATGCAAAGTGTCTAAGTGTCTTCATTGTGTACTAGAAACTGAGTTATTGACATTAAGTTAAGGTGCATTTTCAAATGTGTTTTTCATTATTTGAACTCAAGCTATGTCTTATACAAACCATCAGGGGAGGAAAGTTATTCGTGTTCTTGTCCTTACGTGTATTTTTCTCTTAGTTAATTTTTTTTTTTTTGATAGGGTCTCACAGCTGCCCAGACTGAAATGCAGTGGCTTGATCTTGGCTCACTGCAACCTCCACCTCTGGGGCTCAAGTGATCCCCCCACCTCAGCTGGGACCGCCGGCACATGCCACCACACTGGGCTAATGTTTGTACTTTCCTGTGTGTGTGTAGAGATGAGGTTTCACCAGGTTGCTCAGGCTGCTCTGGAAATCCTGACCACTGATTCACGTGCCTTGGCCTCCCAAAGTGCAGGGATTACGAGTGTGAGCCACATGCACAGCGTTTTTTAGTTAAAATGTTGACAAGACATTTTATCCAGATGAATGTTTAAAAAGTTATCACATGTTCTGCAGACATTACTAACCCATTATAACAATCAAAGTATCATTGATCATGATACTTTCCAAAGGGAATTCCACTACCAATAATTTGATGTCAGTATGTGAGATGACTTTTTTGCCTAAACAAAGTGTTTGTTCACTCCCTAATTTAAAAAGTGTAATAATGTTGTAAGCCTACATATCTTTGTGCTTATCCTTCAAAATAGTTATTTTTGTAGTTATGTAATTATCTGTTTTTTTCTCCTTCTGATTAAAAACTTTTAGTCTAATACAGAATATGTTAAAAATATTCACTCCATTGTAACTGCGGTAAAAACTTCATTCCAGATTCAACGAATGAACCATGTATTTGACGGTTACAATGTGTTGGCCATTCTGGTTAACTGCAGGGCTTTAATGATGAAATAAGCATGAGATTTATCCTCAAGGATTTCAAAGTCTCCAAATTAGAACCACATAAAAAGTGGAAAACTGACTTGGGATGGTATGAGAGCAGGGATCCTGGAAAGTAAGTTGCTGTAAAACATAAGAAAATCCATTCCTGAAGCAGAGAATAAGACTTATTCAAATCTATGACCAGTGAGCCTAGCTTAATGCTAACAGCATTAGCATATGGTAACTGAGAGTGCAGGACAGAAAGTCACAGTTTAAATTCCTGCTCGCCCAGCCACTAGTTATATATACCTTGGGAAAGTTAGTTAGCTTTTCTAAGGTAACTGCAGGATTTAAACTTTCATATATGTGTGTGTGTGTGTGTATATATATAGCCAACTGGGTACATATATACATATATGTACATATGTATATATGTTATTTAAATATCTGTCTAAATATCTGTTTACATATATTATATATACATATATGTACATATATATATATGTATCCAGTTGGCTATGTATATACACACACATACATGAAGGTTTAAATCCTGCAGTTACCTTAGAAAAGCTAACTTTCCCAACACATATATAACTACTGTTATATAGTTATATATAGTGTTCCCAATGTATATATAACTAATATATATATCTATATATAGTGACAACATGTTTGTTGTCATGATACTTTCCAAAAGTGAATTCCACTACCAATAATTTGATGTCAGTATGTGAGATGACTTTTTTGCCTAAACAAAATGTTCACTCCCTAATTTAAAAAGTGTAAAAATGTTGTAAGCCTATGTATCTTTGTGCTTATCATATATATATACACACACACACACATATATAGTGACTATATTATATATATATATAGTGACAAAATGTTTGTCTAACTATATTCTGCTTTTCCTGTAGCAAATAATAAGAGAGTTATTGAAATGGAGAAGATTAAAATGGCTATGAAAACCATGATAAAAGTCGGGTAGAGGTGTCAATGAAAGCAGTAATAGATGAGATCTATAAACATATGAGTAACTTTGAAAAAGATAAACTTTTTTATTTTGAAGTAGCAGAAGAGAATAAAGAGAAAGAACAAAACTAATGTGCAGTTTGCATGATTCATTAAGGGAGAAATAGAGCCTCCTTTAAAGGGCATGATTACTGGTTTCATGGCGTTTGACCTGTGCAATCTCACAGGCCCCAATTGAGAAGTTTCCGATCTTGCTTTATTGCTCTGCTGTCAGCATTTAAAAATTCTTAATTTATGAACAATAAAACCTATGTTTTTTTTTTTTATTTTGCAGTAGCCCTGGAAATTTTGTTGCTAGTCCTGAGTGCATCTGTTTTCTTCAAGAAGGTATAAGGGGGGCTATTTTTTAAAGAGAGAAGCATAGAGTTGAAGGATTTTAACAAATATTGTGAATAATAGGTTATTATGTCTCTAATAAAATGTAAATGACTGATTAACGGCAAAGAATTGTTTGAAATTTGGGAAAATGAATCTATGGGTATCTTATTCTTGGCTTCAGAGAATACAGAGATTCTGGGAGCATGGGAGTGGAAGGGAGTTTGAGGGGATAAGACAAGGAGAGAGATTTGATTCAACTATCAAGAATGAAAACAGGAAGTATTTATCCCAAGGCTTCCATCCCCAATTGGTCAAATACTTGTTCTATAGGGCATTAACTTCTCTGAACTTATTCTTGTGCAGCATAGACACAAAGCTCTGGGGTAGAAACAGATTATCAATGATTGGGGCATTAAGTGAGGATCTCCTATGTTGTGAAGCTGTCAAGAGCCAGCAAAAGTTGTTCTTTCCAGCAGTGGCTGAAATAAAAAAGAGATGAGGCTGAGAGGATCTGAAAGAGAGATGAAGATCATCTGAGGTAGCTCAATGACTGATTTCCAGAAATTTTCTGTGAGCCAAGGACCAGAATAGAGAAATTGTGTTGTAAAGATGGCAGTGGTGTGAAACATGCCCAGTGAAAGACTGAGTAGTGCTAGGAAGTTCAGAAATTAAGTTTCCGGAAAGGGTTGAGTGAGTGTAGGAAGTGGACAATGGAGTAGGGGAGAACAAGCATTTGCTTAGTCATGCATTTAAAGAGATTTTGGAGGGAATTCAATACTGAGCTTAAAAACAGACCAGTGATATCTGAAGTGTACAGGAGATGACAGTGAGAAAATTCATGGAAAGGAAGACAAAGAGGGATCTGCCTGGTCCCTTAATATGGAGATTGAAGGTACAGAGAAGGTGACTGGGGCAAACATGGGTTGAATTGTGTCCCATTGTTGAATAATTATATGATATAAATGTCAAATCAGGAGACACAGATGATGATGGTGCATTAATGAACTATCTTTACATGGTTAAGAAGCAAGAAACAGGAGAATCACTTCCTCTTCCATTGCATTGGAGAAAAATATGGCACTTCCATAGAAAGAACTCTTTAAGATTTGGAGTCTTAAGGTTAGCATTAGAATTAGCTTTAAAATGATTGTATAAATGATCAAAATTAAATAACTAGGATACATTTTCAGACAAATCATAAAACTAATCAGAACAATAAACAGAATGAGATGTAATATTCATGATATTATAGGAACACGAAAGCTGTACCGTTAGGCAGTTAGTATACAGGAGAAAGACCTGTAGTTCTTATTAAAGTTGTTTCCAGGAAATTCCTGCCAAAGATTCTAGGATTTATCAACAAGAAGTTTTCAGTTAAGTTTACTTTCCTTAATGCTGAATTTCACTGTGGGTGAAAAGAGGATAAAGGGAGCTAGGGATGGACTACAGGAATTCTCAGCAACATAGGTCTTTCCCTCATCATGGCATCTCTTTAAAGGGATTGGCACACCTTGCCTTGCCCTTCCATCTAATATTTTATCCTTCCTCTTTCTATTTTAATTACCTAACCATATTTAATGAACTTTCAAAAGTTAAATTATGTTTCTTTTATACACACGAGTTATAATAGTGTGGCAGGCCTGGTATTACTAACTCAGGTCTCCATAACAACTGTTTCAGCACTGACTGAATGGTTAAGTTAAACATTAAAAGTTGAAAGAACCAGTGCCCTTATACAAAGGCTGGAATGCAACAAAAGTCCACCAAGAGTTTGCCTAGGCCTTTCCTGGGCCTTGAAACATGACAAGATAATGAAGGAATTCTTAACAGAACCCATTTAGGATTAAATATCTTTTATTGGGGTCCTGAAGAAACTCCCCAGGCCTCCACAAACAAGTTTATTGGGGGTCTGAACGAACTCCCCAAACTTCCAGGATTTAGCGGGAGATAAGATAAGGGTAATCATTCCAGCACCTGTCCCCATTTAGATTAAGTCAATTTACTGAGGCTCCGGTAGGTCTTCCAGTGGGTCCAGGAAGGTCTTCAGGACTCTGATCCTAGTTATAAATTAAAATAAGTTAATCACTTACGTCTTTAGATGAATGCACACTTGCACATAGACACATAGTTTAGAAAGTATATAAGCTCTAGAAAAGCTTTGTAATTTTGAGTTGGTCTGGTGATAATTTCCAGGACTTCTCCCTATAACTGGTTACTGAAATAAAAATTCTATTGAATAGGACACCATATTTAATAAATGGTCCTGGGAATATTAGCTAGCCATATGCAGAAGAATAAAACTGGACTCATACTTCTCACCATATATAAAAATTTACTCAAGATGGATTAAAGACCTAAAGGTAAGACATGAAACTATAAAAATATTAGAAAAAAACAAACAAAAAAACTCTTCTGAATGTTGGCCTAGGTAAAGAATTTGTGACCAACCCCTTAAAAGCAAATGCAACAAAAACAAAAATAGACAAATGAGACTTAATTAAATTTAAAAGCTTCTGCACAGCAAAACAATCAACAAAATGAACAGATAACTTACAGAATGGGGAAAAGGCTTGCAAACTATGGGATTCAACAAAGGGCTAATATCCAGAATCTACTAAAGGAGCTCAGATAGTTTAACAAGAAAACAAACAAATAACCACATTACAAACTGGCAAAGGACATGAACAGACATTTTTTCAAAAGAAGAAATAGAAGCAGCCAACAAACACATGAAAAAAGGCTGAACATCCCTAATCATCAGATAAATGCAAATTAAAACCACACTGAGATACTGTCCTACACCAGCGAGAATGACTATTATTAATAAGTCAAAAAACAACAGATATTGGCAAAGATGCAGAGAAAAGGGAACATTTATATACTGTTGGTGAGAATGCAAATTAATACAATTTGTAAGGAAAACAGTTTGGAGATTTCTCAAAGAACTAATGGTAGAACTATCATTCCATCCAGCAATCACACCGTAGCATATATACTCAAAGGGAAATCAATTATTTTGTCAAAAAGACACCTGCATCCATATGTTTATCACAGTACTATTCACGATAGCAGTCGTGGAATCAAACTAACTGCCCATCAGTGGATGATTGGATTTTTTAAATGTGGTATCTGTATACCATAGAAAGTATTCTATCGATAAGCCATAAAAATAAATGAAATCAGGTCTTTTTCAGCAACATGGATGGAAATGGAAGCCATTATTCTTAGTGAAATGACTCAGAAACAGAAAAAAATTTTAAAAAAGCTATTCTCACTTATAAGTGCGAGCTAAACAATGGGTACACAGACATAAATAGTAGAATAATAGATAATTGAGTCTACAAAGGCAGTTGGGTGCAATGGGGGTAATGGCTGAAAAGTTACCTATTGGCTACAATGTTCACTATTCAAGTGATGGGTACACGAAAAGCCCAGGCTTCTCCATTACACAATATATGCATGTAAGAAATCTACGTTTTTACCCCCAAAATATATAAAAATTTAAAAAATGAAATAATCACAATAAATAAATAAAAATAAGGGAATACATTAATGAATTAGGAAACAGATAAAGCAATCGAGAAAAAAATATGTCAAAAATTGTTCTTCGGAATTTTAGTAAAGTTTATAAATATTTAGTAAGACTGATCAGGAATTAAAGAGAGTAATAGAGATAGATATACAATTTCTCAAAAGCTTGAACAAAGAATAGAACATTACAACAAATCCACCCATCACTAAAAGATAAGTAAGGGGCTGCAATGAAGTGTTTTATTCCAATTAACATGCCACCTTGAATGAAAGACTAATTACGTAAATTACAAAACTGAACAAACTGAAAACAGGAATAAATATAAAATTGGAATATTCTTATATCTGTTAAAGACACTGACCTTTTAATTAAAGCTTTTTCACCAGCAAACTTACAGCCCAGTTGGCTATAAGGCAAACTCTATCAATATTTAAAGGAAGAAATCATACCAATTTCACACAAACTCTTTCAGAAAACAGAAGAGGCCAGATCCCTTTCCAAGTCATTCCACATGCCTCATTATTCTGATACTAAAGGCTGACAAAAACATTAAAAAATAAGAAAAATTATAGAATCATTATCTTTTTGAACATAGGTACACATATCCTGTACATACTGGCAAATCAAATTCAACATCATTTAAATGCCATATATAAAAACCCTACCTAGAATGCAACGTTGGTTCAGCAGTTGAAAATTAACAGCATAACAGGACAATGTAGAAATATCATATACTCCTTGCAATACATGAAGAATAGGCATTTGAAGATTCTGACACAAATCGTTAAAAAGATCTTAGCAAATAAAGAATAGAAGAACATTTCCTTAATCTGTTATAGGGTATATGTTAAAAACCCACAACTGAAGTACAACATAATGTGAAAACATTGAATGTCTTCCTCTAAGACAGGGAAGAAGGCAACTAAATGCTCTTTCACCATTTCTATTCCAGATTGTACTGGAAATTCTAGCCAGGCACAATACAATGAGAAAAAGAAATACAAGACGTAAATTATAAAGTAAAATGAAAAACTCATTATTTGAAAATTGCATAATTATATGAGAGACAATCTTTTAAAATCTATATGAAATATTGTTATCAGTTGAATTATGTCTCCTAAAATTATGTTGAAGACTTAATTCCCAGTACCACGAAATGTGAACTTATTGGAGAATAGACTCATTGCAGATTAATTAGATAAGATGAAGCTGTATTTTGTGGAAGGAAGCTGAGCCCCTAATGCAATATGATTGGTATCCTTCTAAAAACAGAAAATTTGGACACAGTGAGAATATCATGTGAAGTTTTAGTTACACAGCCACAACCCAAAAAGCTACCAGATACTAAGAGAAAGGCCTGGAACAGATCCTTCCCTAATGATTTTGGAGGGATCACAGCCCTGCCAACACCTTTTAATATCAGACTTCTTCTACCCCCAAAACTGTGAGACAATAAATTTTTCTGTTGAAGTCACTCAGTTTGTAGTATGTTGTTATAGCAGCCCTAAAAAACTACACAAATTATAGCTCCTAGAGCCGGTAAGTGACTTTAGGTTATGGGAAACAAAGACAATATAAACAGTTTTCTATATAGTAACAATAAATAATTGCAAAATAAATTTAAAATATCATTTATAATAGCATCAACAAACATCAATTGCCTATAAATAAATCTTACAAAAGATACAGAACTGTTCACTAAAACCAATGAAACAGGTTGAGATGAATTTTAAAAGACCTGGAGTGGTAAAGACTTACACCACATACAAATTTTTGTAAATACAATGTTGTTAAGATACTGATTTTTCCCTAAATTGATACATACATTAAGTATCATCACAACGAAAATCTCAGGAGCTTTTTGAATAAATTGTCAAGCTGCTTCTAACATTTTTATGAAAATGCAAAGATATCAAATATCTAAAATAATATCTTACGAGAGCAACAAATGAAAATGCAAAGATATCAAATAGCTAAAATAATATCTTATGAGAGCAACAAATGTTTAAGGCTAGCCGTCTTTCATCCTAAAAATTTATGTAATGCTACAGTCCTTGAGACAGTGTGGAATGAATGAAAAGACAGGAAAATATCCAGAATGAAGGATCCCAAAATAGAGTCATTACAATGAAAACAAACAAACAAACAAACAAACAAAAAGCAAACCCACTCAGTTGCTAGTAATCTTGGCTTAAATCAATGTTTCCCCCAAAATGCTCCACAGAACACTACTCTGTGGGATGCTATTACATTCTAATAGTATTTTTAAATCTGTGAGCAAATGACTTTGGGGAACTGGGATTATAAACAAGCAAAAGCCATAGGTTTTCTTGCTGCAGGGGTTCAGAGGCACTTTAATATGTAAATGAACGATGAAAATTTCTAAAGAATATGCACTTTCCCAAAGTTGTTTGACTTTAAAACTGTTCCTGTTAGCATATCCCACCGAAGACTACTCCAAGGAAAATACTTTGAGAAACAATGAACTGGAGTTATTAAATATACGTAAACTACTAAAAAATTATAAAACAAGGCATAACATTTAAGATAAAACTTGTTAATAAAGATACCATAATCCACTTACAGAAACAGAAATGATTGATACATTTTGAATAACTGAGATTGCACTTAGGAGCCTTTCCAAATATCCAAAAAGAAAAAAAATATGATATGGGTGAGAATTTTCTATTGTAGATATTGTGCCTAAAACGTGTTATTACTTACCCTTTCTTACTTCTATAGGTTAAATACTAAAATAAAATGGAACTTGTTGATAGTATTGATGTTTGGTGTTGGATGAGGCAAAAAAGTAGGCACTATCTTACATTTGACAATTATATTAGAGATGACTTTTTAATTAACATAGTAATTGTTTGTCTATCTAAATTTTAATATAATTGGTTGAAAGATTATTTAAATCATAAACTATTTTTGGATGTGTTAACTTAACAGTGTTCACTACCTTATGCTATAAGATATTTGATTAAGAAATATTGTTTAATGTAATGTGAACAAAATGTGCTTGATCAAGTGTGTTTATTTGGTAAATACCAAATCATATTTTTTGTCCAGAAGATGAACCAATTGCATATCATTTTCATTCAGATGGTTGAAAAGAAATATTACTGAAAATTCATGGTATATTTAATACCTCTTACTTTCAAAATTAGGAATAATAAAATTACTAAAATTATTTTAATATCTATGCTAGTAAATATTTTGTACCCATTATGAATTTCAGAGTTTTACAAACCATCTATTCTCTTTTAGAAGAACTTTTAGACATGTATTGTAAGCATTTCCCACTCATGCCCATTATTAGAAGTTCAAGAATGACAGACTAATAACTAATCAGGCTAATAAGATCTTTTTAGTGTGATTAGTGCAATGTTCTAAAATTGCATTGTGGTAATTGAGTGTAGAATTATAAACAGAAATATACAAAACAAGTTTTAAATTGAATAAATAAAATGGAAGATTTTATGGCATGCGTAGATTGTAGCCCATATAGTTGTTTTTAAAAAGTAAACCAGGCCAGGCATGGCGCCTCATGCCTGTAATCCCAGCACTTTGGGAAGCCAAGGTGGGTGGATCACCTGAGGGCAGGAGTTCGAGACCAGCCTGGCCAACATGGTGAAATCCCGTCTCTACTAAAAATACAAAAAATTAGCCAGGTGTGATGGCAGGTGCCTGTAATCCCAGCTACTTGGGAGGCTGGGTCAGGAGAATCGCTTGAACCCAGGAGGATGAGGTTCTGTGAATTGAGATCATGCCAGCATACTCCTATCTGGAGGACAAGGGCAAGACTTTGCCTCAAAAACAACAACAAAAAGCAGAAGAAGAAAGAAGACGAAGAAGAAGGAGAAGGAGAAGGAGAAGGAGAAGGAGAAAAGGAAGGAAGGAAGGAAGAAGGAAGAAGAAACAGTAAACCAATCAGGCATCATCTGACTGGAAATAAATCCTAACCCCCAAAGTGATGGTATTAGGACATGGGGACTTTGAGTGGTAATCAAGTCATAAGGGTGAAACCTTCATGGGTAGGTTAGAGCCATTATAAAAAGACACCAGACAGATTGCTTCTTCCCTATCTTCTCCCCAACATATGAAGACACAGCAAGAAGACATTTATTTGCAACCAAGGAAGATTACCCTCACTGGACACCAGATCTGGTGGTGCCTTGATCTAACTTGATACTCAAGAACTATGAGAAATAAATGTTTCTATGTCTACGGACTATAGTATTATTACAGCAGCCAGACCTGATGAAAACAAATATGTTCTTAAGATGCTTTTAAGGAACAAATCCGGGGGTGATGTCAGCAAGATGGCCAACTAGAAGCTCTTAGCACTTTTTCTCCTGGCAAAACAAAACAAAACTACACACACATACCCACATAAAATGAATAAACAACTACATTTTTGCCAAAATAACTGGAGGAGAGCTCTGGAGACTAGCAAAGAAGCAACAGAAATTTGTAGAGCACAGAAACTCAGGATGGCTCCATAGGGAGGGGACAGAAACAGGTTGCTTTTGCCACCCTAACCCCCAGTTGGGATCAGCTCAGAACTAGGAGACACTTCTTTCTACAGTGAAAAGGTAAGCAACAGAACACTGGCAGCCCCCATCACTACTGTGGACTGCTACAGTAGTCACCAGTGAAGACTCCCACAGTCCTTGCAGGCTCCGAGCCCAATTGAGGGAGCACCTCAGAGTTCACATGCTGAGCTGTGAAAAAAGAAAAGCCTATGCTGTGCCATCTTGCCATTCCTGGGCACTTGCTGCTGCTGCATCTGGCCTCAGAGCCTTGGCTACTGCCATGTTCCACCATCCCAGGACCCAGAGTCACCATTAAATGGTAACCTCACTTCCCTCCCCCATCCCCTAGAACCTGAGCTGCCACTGTGCTCTGTTGACCCTGAGTCCTGAATTGCAGCTGTGCCCTCTTCTTGAGGCCCAACCCTTTAGAGCACCTGTTCTTTCCCAGAGCTATGCCAGTGCTGTTCCATGACCCCCATATAAGAATCACAGCTACATTTCAACCCCCTTGTACTTAAGCTGCTGGGGTATGTTCCAGAGCAACACACTCTAGGTTAGGGGAGAAATTGCATCCACTCAGACTTTGAAAAGTGAACTCACCCTCAAGTCTCAGACACCACAATAGTTTCACAAGCCTGTAAACCCAGAAGCCTGGCTCTACAGCTGCTCCAAACACGTGTGCCCTGGAATCCAGTGCCGTTGCAGCTGCCTGTGGGCTGTAGACCCAAGGGAGATTCCCTCAGCTGAAGGAATTCAATACCACTAGACATTTCCCATACCAAAATCTGAAGAAGGTTCTTCGAGCAGAATTGAAAAAATGATAATTACTATTGTAAACACATATGAAAGTACAAAACTGATTGGTGCAGGTAAATACGTAGTCAAAACAAGAATACTACAATACTGTAATGGTGGTGTATAAATCTCACACATTTCTATTATGAAAGATAAAATTCAAAATGGTCAAAAATTACTAAAACTAAAATAAGCTGTTAAGGAACACACAATATAAAATACGTAAATTATGACATCAAAAGCATAAATTGTGAGGGGGAGGGTGAAAATCTAAAAATTTTGTGTTCAGCAGAAGTTATTATCAGTTTAAAATAGTTGACTGTAACTATAAGATATTTAATGTAGGTCTCATGGTAACTACAAAACCAAAAACTACAGCAGATATACAAATGAAAAAGAAGAAGGAATCAAAGCTTAGCACTACAAAAAAAAAAAGCCCAATAACAAAGGTTGGCAAGAGAGGACAAAAGAAACAAAGGGCCTACAAAATTCTCATAAAACAAATAACAAAATGGTAGCAGTAAGTCCTATTCATCAACAATAACCATAGATAGATTAAAAAACTAAATGGATAAAACCTAATGAATTAAACCTATTTAACCTAAATAGATTAAATTCACCAATCGGAAGATGTAGAATGGCTAAATGGATTACAAAACAAGAGTCACCTAAATGCTGCTTACAAGAGGTCTACTTAAGCTTTAAGGGCATACATAGGTTGAAAGTAAAGGCATGATAGAAGATATCCTATGCAAACAGTAATCAAAAGAGACCAAGGGTCGCTATGCTTATATGTGCTAAAACAGATCTCAGGACAAAAAACTGTCACAGGAGACAAATAAGGTTAATATTTAATAATGAAGGAGTCAATTAATCAAGAAGAAATAACTATTATAAACATATCTGCACCTGACATAGCAGCACCTAAATATGTAAAGCAAATATTAATGAACATGAAGAGAGAAGTGAATGGCAATACAATAACAGTAGAGGACTTCAATATCCCACTTTCAGCAAGAAATAGATCGACTATGCAAAATAATTAATGAGGAAAATTTGGACTTGAGTTACACTTTTGACTAAAGGGACCAAAAGGCATATGTAGAACTTACCATCCAATAGAAGCAGAATACACATTTTTCTCTAATGCATATGAAACATTCTCCAAGATAGACCTTATATTAGGTTACAAAACAAGTCAAAACTTTAAAGAAGGTTGAAATCATATCTAGTATTATTTTAAACCACAATGGTGTGAAACTAGAAATCAATAATAGGAGAAATTTTGAAGAATGTAGAAATATGTGAAATTTAAAGAACATGCTCCTAAATAACCAATGAGTAAAAAAAATCAAAAGGGATATTAAAACAATATTTTGCGGCAAAATGGCAATGGAAACACAACACATCAAAACCAATTCAACACAGCAAAATCAGTTCTAAAATGAAAGTTTAGAGTGACAAATTTGTACTTGAAAAGTGAAACAGACCTCAAATAAACACTCTAACTTACAACTAAAAAAAGAAGAAAAAGAACAGCAAACAGAACCTAAAATTAGCAGAAGGAAGAAAATAATACAAATCATAATGGAAATAAATTGTATAGAAAACAGAAAAATCCAAAGGAAGCAATAAAACTGTTCTTTGGAAAAAAAATTAAAATGACAAACCCTTAGCTAGTCTGAGAAAAAAAGAAAGAGTCCAATAAATAAAATAAAGAATGAAAGTCAGAAAATTATTTATTGATTCATTGCACTGGGAAGAAGTAGGCTGAACAGACCAATAAATACAGAGATTGAAAAGAACAACCAAAAACCTCCCAACAAGAAAAGCTCAGAAACAGATGGCTTTACAGCTGAATTCTACCAAACATTTAAGGACAATTGATGCCAATACTTCTTAAACTCTTCCGAAAAATAGAGATAGAGGGAACACTTCCAAACATTTTATGAGGCCAGCATCACCTTGATACCTAAGTCAGACATATATCACAGGAAAAGATATGTGTCATACAGGCCAATCTCTTCAATGGACATTGATGCAAAAATTCTCAAAAAAGTATTAGCAAATCGAATCGAAGAACATATCAAAAAGATTATACATCATGATCAAGTGGGATTTATTTTGGCATGCAAGGCTGGTTTAACATATGCAAATCAATTAATGTTACGCATCACATTAGCAGAATGAAAAGATAAAAACCACATTATTATCTCAATTGGCATGGAAAAAGCGTTTGAAAAAGTCCAACATTCTTTCTTGATAAAATCTCTAAACAGTTTTGGAATAGAAAGAAAGCTTCTTTACAAAACAAGGGTCACTTAGGAGAAACTCACAGCTAATTTTATAATCAAAAGGGAAAAGCTGACAGCTTTTTCACTAAGATCTGGTACAAGGCAAGGATGTTCATTTTTGCCACTTCTGTTCAGCATAGTACCAGAAATTATAGCAAGAGCAGTCAGAAAAGAAAAAAAAAAAGAAAATAAATAACAGGTATACGGAACAGAAAAGAAGCAGTAAAATTATCTCTATTTTCAGATGACAATTTCCTATATGTAAACAAACCCAAAGCATACACACACACACACACACACACACAGTTAGAACTAATAAATAAATTTAGTGACGTTGCAGTGTGCAAAATCAAAATTAAACAATCCGTATCATTATTATACATTAATAACAAGCTTACTAACAAAGAAATCAGGCCAAAAAATACTCTTTGTTGTAGCATAAAAAATACAATTATTAGTGGCAGAGGCATTTGAACCAAAGCATCTCTATCTTGAATAAGAGCTGCGTAAAATAAGACCTCCCGGGCTGCATTCCCAGACAGTTAAGACATTCTAAGTCACAAGATGATATAGGAGGTTAGCACAGGATACATGTCATAAAGATATTACTGATAAAACAGGTTAAATACAGAAGCTGACTAAAATTCACCAAAACCAAGATAGCAATAAGAATGACTGCTGGTTGTCCTCACTGCTACACTCCCACCAGTGCCATGACAGTTTACAAATGCCATGACAATGTCAAGAAATTATCCCATATGGTCTAAAAAGCAGAGGCATAAATAATACACCCCTTGTTTAACATATAATTAAAGGATAACCATATAAATGGGAAAACAGCAGCCCTTTGGGGCTGCTCTGTCTATGGAGTAGCCATTCTTTATTTCTTTACTTTCTTAATAAACTTGCTTTCACTTTACTCTAAGGACTCACCCTGAATTCTTTCTTATACGAGATCCAAGAACCCTCTCTTGGGTTCTGGATTGGGACCGCTTCCTGGTAACATCTTTCTGGCAACCACAAAGGGATGATAGTGAGAAAACCCCCAACCCAAAGGCTAACTTTGGGTAAGTGGTGGCGTCTGGTAACATCTTTCTGGCCAACCCCAAAGTGACAACACTGAAGAAACACCCTGATTCAAAGGAAATAGACTGCAGGGGTGATTGGCTGACTTTGGGTAAGTGGTTGTGTACCTGGGTAAAGAATGGGATTGAGTTAGAGGCCCAACTTAGGAGAATTAAGAGTCTCCCAGAAGGCAGAGAAGGTTAAAGGCCCCCTCTTAATGAAAGGCAAGGACACTTGAATGGCCTTGGGTTCAAGACCCAATTTAGGAGGGTTAGAGTCCCTTCTAATATTTAGGGGCTTAGAGGGTTCTCTCAGCAAAATTCCTCTTGGTAAAGTCCCTTTCAGCTAAGAAGAGGTTTGGTACTATGGGATTGTAACTGCTATTTTTTAAATCTACCTTGCACTCTTTACTGACAGCTGTGGGTGACAACAGTAGGCATGTATAGGACCGTGGGACATGGGGAGCTTTTTCCTCCCTGAAAAATTAAACTTGAGAACCAATGGGACGGATGGAAAAGATCCCTTATCAACTGCAAAGCAGCTGTCTGAACTTTTGATTGCTGGCTACAACAGGTGGGTCTTTCTCTGGCCCATGTAAGTGCCTTGCTTTCTCCACCTTGCCACAAGCAATGCTTTCTTCCCTTCCCTTTCCTTTCTCTCTCTATGCAAACTGGTTGAATAAATGGTAAAAATCACTATTTATCTCCTCTTTTAAATTTTGATTAATAGGAAAGAGTGTTTGTGAGACTAGTCTTAAACTGTAGCGAATCTGGTGTGCTTTGTGTGTATTTGTATATTGTTCTGTCATAAAGAGAGGTACCTTAGGATAGAACATGGGCTTGGGACACCTGTAAGCCCACTGTTCAAGATGGCCCAGCAAACTGGTCAGTTACAAACTTTGCTGCAGGTCCCGAAGAAAACCTGGATGAGGTTTCCTTCTTGTCTTGTACGTCCTTGGGATTTTGACTTTGTACCCATGTGGCTGTGCTTTCTCTTTTCACAATGATGACCCAGGTTCAGGGTTTAATTTCTGGCTTAGGAAATGAGTTCTTTGTCTTTTCTCTGTCTGTGTATGTGTTGTGTGTGTGATGTTTATACATATGAAAGAGTTTTGATTAATTGGTTTAATAATACGAAAAATGTAAATAAAATATTTTGTCAGAAATGTAATGGCTTTTAGTTCAGGTGATTTAGGTAATCTTAGGGAAATAAAGAGAGTTTTAAAAATTATTGGCAAAATAAAAATAGCTTCAAAAATGTAAATATTTGGTCCAAATTATACAGATTTGGATACATATACATATTAGGTTTACTAAATGCTTTAACGTCATAAACTTCTTTCACTTTTAAAAATTGTTCAATTTATTTTTGGAGCATTAGATTCTAGGTAAGGCCTGGGGACATGTGTAATTAGCCATGCTCCGTAACTATGCAAATAAGATGACAAATAAAAATAATTTTATGTAAGAAAAGATCTTGTATGGTGAATTATTGTCCTAAAATAATATAACTATTGGTTTTTTTTTTTTTTTTTTTTAAAGGTGTTTAGGACAAGTCAGAAACTCCAAACATGTCATAGATGATCTGTGTAAGTCATGAAAGAATTTATGAAAGAGAATTCATGCAAGAAATATTGCACAATTTAAAAGTGATTAAGCCTCATAAAAGCTTTATAAAATGCCACTATGACTCTTAACTGTATAACGTACTTGCTTTATAGCTAGGTAAGGCCTGGGACATGTGAAATTAAACACTGGAAAGAGTCAGACCTTATGTACCTGGGTCCTAGACTCCACGTTAGTACATAATTAAAATCCCAAATTTACCAAGGTTTTCACCAAAGATAAAGTCACAAAGAATTAACATTGTAAAATATAATTAAGACTAATAAAGAAACAGTTTTATATATAAAATGTGTAAGAAAAGCAAAATGTGTTTTTGGTAAAAGATTATAAAAAGACATGGGAATGTGTAATTTTTTGGTTTAAAATGTTAGATGGAATAAAGCTGAATGTTTAAACAAATTATGGAAGAGTTATGAAAAGTTAATTGTAAAAGAGATTTTGTGTGTGAACATATTAACTAAAATGAAAGGGGTATTATTCAGTTTTTCTATAAACCAAACATTGAAATAAAACCACAACAGGTTTTCGTTAGAACAGTGATCGGCTTGTTAACAAAAATTGTAAAGGGTTATAAAAGGTTTATGAGAATCCGACCTTTTAGTCAAACTGATTAAGATTGGATAATTTTATCTATAAGTTTTTTATTAAAAATTGAGTTTGACACCAATAATTAATACCACAGTGACATTTGGCTTATTTGTTATAAAAATCATGCAGGAAACATTGTCAAAATATAATATGGTGTTTGGTTTTTTGGGGACTGTATTTGTCCATAGAAGTAATCAAAATTCCTAATCAATTGTGGCTTTAATAGAGGTTGCCCTAAGACATTTTTTCATTCATGGACAATTATTGTCTTATACTAGTCTTCTTTAGAAGACAGTTCTGTAATCAATTGTAGGACTTTGACAGGAGCAGATTTCTGATAACTTTGGAAATTGTGACATTAAGTTAGAGCAAATAACTTTCAGAACTCTCATAGAGAACTGGTATGTTCATGAATATTCAAAATAGAACAGGAATTAACTACATGGACTGAACTAATAGAACACTAAAGTATTCTTCCTAACTTTGCTTAAAATGCCGCTGATCCTTTGTTTTGTTTTTCAGAGGCAAAAAATTTTTCTTTTAAACTATTTACAACTTTTAACAATTAGGTAAAGTATAATCATATGAACAACATTTGGAGCACATTTCTTTCTCTCTTTTTGATTCCTCAAGAATTTGGAAAGCATTTCTGAGTATTCTCAATTTATAACAATGTAATTATTTGAATAAGTACAATGAGAATATGTTTTCTTTTTAACAGGACACAATTAGAAAACCTGGTTATTTTACCAAGACTTTGCCTGGAATGACATGCTTTCCTTTAAGTAATCAAACTTGACTTGCAAAGCCAATAAAAGCCATTTGAGAAAACTAGCCTCGTACCTTGTTTATACAGTCCCTGTACAAGGTTTCTGATCTGTGGTAAGCAAAAAATGTCACTTTCTAACAGGTCCAGGAATCCTAATTTATCTTGGAGCCTCAAGAGGAGAGGAATTTACTCAACTCATAGATATTTGAGGGTACAAATCCATGACAGGACTTGACTTTTAAAGTCTTATCTAAGATTCCTTCTATGGAACAGAATTCCACCAAAGTCAATTTTTAAAAAGTTTATGTGAAAAATAATTATTGTTACTGCACTTTTTACAAGTAATCAGGCCAAGTATAATAAAACAAATCAGTCTTACCGTGATTTGTCTTTAGTAAAAATGGGAAATTAGAGAGAGAAAAAAGGAAAAATTATGTTTCAATGACTATAATACACCTGTTATTAGATTCTAGTCTTAGCTGTGTTTGTTTTCTTTTCTACAATTTAGGCTAACCCTGCTTATTCCTGTGAACCAACTGGTAATCTCTTACTGCAACTCAGAAGAAATAAGAGGGATAGGTAATATAAAAATCTGGACCAGTATTCTAATTCTGGGCACATTGGAATCAGCTAATCACATATCAGCTTGAATCCAGCAGCTACCCAGTTCATGGAAAGCCTTCTAATTTAATTTACTTGGGATAATTTTGCTTATTTTGTTATATTACTATTGTACTCTTTATGTAGGAATGCAGAGTAAACTTACCCAATGTTTTCTTAAACTGAATACTTATAAATCTTCCAGATGTCACCTTTTGTCAGAACTCAAGAGTTATGAATGGTGCTTGCCATACCAACGCTTTATGACTTAACACTTCTCTACCCTGAACAAAAGAAATGCTCATTGTTAAACAGGAATGTCATCACCCCTATTCCACCTGAAAAAGTTACAGAAGATGGGTCTTTGTCCCTCTACAAACCTTAGGATTAAACGTTCTCTTATAAAAGAAAGGAGGAAAATGTCAGAGACATTTGAACTCGAGAAACTCTATCTTCAATAGGTGCTGGGTAAACTAAGACCTACTGACCTACTAGGCTATGTTCCCAGAGAGTTAAGACATTCTAAGTCACAGGATGACAAAGGAGGTCAGCCTAATATACATGTCATAAAGACATTACTGATAAAACAGGTTACAATAAAGAAGCAAACTAGAACCCACCAAAACCAAGATAATGACAAGAGTGACCTCTGGTTGTCCTCACTGCTATATTCCCGTCAGTGCCATGACAATTTACAAATGCCATGACAGTATGAAGCAATTACCCTTTGTGGCCTAAAAAGGGAGGTATGAATAATCCACCCCTTGTTTAACATATAATCAAAAAATAACCATAAAAATGGGCAACCAGCAGCTCCTGGGTCTGCTCCATTTATGGAGTAGCCATTCTTTATTACTTTACTTCCTTAATAAAATTGCTTTCACTTTTTTCTATGGACTCACCCTGAATTCTCTCTTACATGAGATCCAAGAACCCTCTCTTGGGGTCTGGATCGGGATCCCTTTCTTGTAACACTAAGGAATACATTTAACCAAGGAGTCAGAAGGTCTGTACACTAAAAACTACAAAACACTGATGAAAAAAATTGAGTAAGACACATACAAATGGAAAAATTTCCCATGTTAACAGATCATAAAAGTTAATATTGCTAAAATACATATTACCCCAAACAACAGATTTAACACAATCCCAATCAAAATCCCAATTTACATTCTTCCAGAGATGGTAAAATAATACTAAAATTTGTATGAAAACATAAAAAATAGGCAAAACAATTCTGAGAAAAAAAAACACAGTCAAAGACATCACATTTCCTGATTTCTAATTTACAAAGCTGTAGTAATCAAAACGGGATGGTACTGACATAAATGCAGACACATAGACTAGTGGAATAGAATAGAAAACCCAGAAATAAATCCAAACATAAAATCAGTTTATTTCTGACAAGGGTGCAAAGAAGACACAATGAGGATAGAATAATCTAAATAAATGGTGCTGGGAAAGCTGAATTTCAACATACAAAAGAACAAAATCTGAACTTACAGCATACACAAAAATCTATTCTAAATGGATTAAAAGCCTAAATGTGTGACCAGAAACTGCAATATTCTCTGAAGACAACATAGGGAAAAAGCTCCTGGATGCTGGCCTTGGCATTGATTTTTGAGTATCACACCAAAAGTTCATGCCACAAAAGTAAAAATAAATAATTGGCACTAGATCAAACTTAAAAAGCCCTTGCACAGCAAAGGAAACAACAAAATGAAATGGCAGCCTATGCATTAGAAAAAAGTATTTGCAAACCATGTATCTGATAAGCAGTTAATATCCAAAATTTATGAAGAACTCATGTAACTCAATAGTAGAAAAATAAATAACTGAATTAAAAAATGGCTAAAATACATAAATAGACATTTCTCCAAAGAAGACTTAAAATGTCCAGCATGCATATGAAAAGGTGCTCAACATCACTAATCATCAGAGAAATGCCAATGAAAACCACTATGAAAAAAGAAAAAAAAAAAAGAAAACCACTATGAAATACAACCTCACACCCATTAGGATACCTATTACCAAAAAGTTAAAAGATAACAGTGTAGGTAAGAATATGTAGAAAAAACACTTTTTTACATGTTTATAGGATGTAGATTGGTGTCTCTATTAAGGAAAAGAATATGGATATTTCTAAAGAACTTAAAAATGGCACTACCATATGACCTAGCAGTCCTGTATCTGGGCATATACCAAAAGGAAATGAAATCATCACTTTGTCAAGATACCTGAACTCCTATGTTTACTGCAGTACTATTGACAATAGCCAAGAAATGAAACACTAAATTATCCATCAACAGACAAATGGATACTGAAACTGTGAGATTATATATATAATATATATATGTGTGTGTATATCTATCTATCTATCTATCTCTCTATCTCTCTATCTCTCTACCTACCTATATAAGAATATTATTCAGCCATAAGAAAGAACAAGATCTTAACCATTTGCAGCAAGGTGAATGAGTCTGGTGGAAATAAATTATAATAAGTGAAATAAGCCAGACAGAAAGAAAACTATTTCATGATCTCCTTTATATGTGGAATTCGAAAGAAAATTCAGATATACAGAGGTAGAGAATAAAACAGCAGCTACCGGGGTGGTGGTGTGGATGGGGAAGAAATTGGGAGATATAGGTCAGAGAATACAAAGTAGCAGATATGTACCATGAACAAGTCAAAGATCTAATGTACAATATTAAGACTATATATAATAAAATTGTACTTTTTTGAAGTTAATGTTAAATGAGTAATTCTTAGCTGCTTTTGCTACGTGAAGGGTGAAATAATGAATTATGTCAATTTACTTCACTATAGTAACCTTTTTACTATTTGTATGTTTCCCATACTTTCATACTGTATGCTTTCAATATATACAATAAAATAATTTTATAATAAAAATAAATTAATAAACTCAAATATGAAATCAAAAAATAAAGAAAATCTGTATGAGTATTTACACTATTATTGCTTGCATTGGGATTCACAATTTTTCCCTTGTCAATTTTCCCATTATTTTGGATGTTCTTGCTGTTGTTACTCCGATTGTTTCTGTTGGTATTAGTGTGGGTGCTCTGCTGACAGAGAGGGGCTGAGAAACAAGCAGTCTGTCCCCCGCTATATCTTGGTGAATAGAACAAAATCAGTATTAAGTACTGAAAATTATTGCATAAGCATTCATGTAGATACATGGACATATAGGAATTTTTTCTTCCTTTTTCATTACAATTTTACTTGAATTTTCCGTGTTTCTATTTAGATAACAGATAACATAGTAGTAAAAATGTCAGTGTAAAATTACCCCTCTCATATGTGGATATCACATTTTTCATCTATAATTATTTTTAATCTTAGGGTACCTCTAATTTGTATTATATTATCTTACATATTCAGCTTACTTCCACCATGATATGTGAGTTTGCAGGGGCAAATAAATACACTGTGTTTACTTTCTATAGTTTTGAAGAGCCTGGAACATTTAGCAAATGAAATAACGAGTAAACATACACTGAATTAATTTCAACGGTGCTGTAAAAAAAGTGTATGGACCAAAACACCTAAAATATGCTCAGACCTTTAAAACAGTAAAAACAATTAAGAAAAATTCCAAGTAAATTAACAATGCTTAGCATGTTTACTATTAAATTATATTTTTTGAGACATCTATAAATGATGAAGTGATTAGCATTTATTATGGTTAGCCTTTGAACTTCAGAATACTAAATATTTACATGGTCAATTTCATGATTTTCCTTAATTATTAAAAAAATGTTATTTGTTATTAGGGCAGCGTATAGGCTTTGTTCTTTAGAAAGGACTTAATAACACAAAAAATAGTATTAGAAATTACATTTAGGCTAAGTTAATTGTCTTACAGATTTAAATGACGAGGCACACTGTCTCTCTACTCCAATTCTGGCATTACGTTATATACTGTGTAAGAGCTAACATTTTATGTTAATTCAATAATTTTGATTTGCACGTATCAAATTGATTAATGAAGTGCTTCATGTCAGAAAAGTCATGTCAGCAAATAGCAAACAACCCTTCTAATTAACAAATCTTATAAATTATATTTTGAACATAGATTTCTATATATTTTAGATATGTCAAGGAAGATATTTCACTGCTGACATATTTGATTTTGTAAAGTACGTTTTTTAAAAAAATTGTAAATATTTGGTGAAAATTAGATTGAATTATATCAGAACACTGCAGACGTGAAAAGTAATAAACTATAGACACCCAAATACCTAGTCTTTTTGAGTTAACATTCTACTGATTTTAAGAGCAATAAAGCTTATATGGTGTTCTGCACGAAAGACAATATCCTGGAGGTATATTTTTAAAGTCTGTGAAAACATTTTGTATACAATCTCTATATGAATTAGTGTAATTAGATATTTTGCTGTATATTTGTATGGAGAGAGAGATCAGTAATTAACCTTGTGTCACATAATACATTTTACTTTCTTTACCTCAAAATAGAAAACAATTTAAATTATGGCACATATTAATGTATTCACAACCAAATAAAATTTTAAATTCTGACTCTAAAGCACATTATAAATGTATAATAATAGGACCTCTAGCTTTAATAAAATGGTATTAGGTTTCTCATCCATAGCTATGAAAATGATTTTAAAAATCAGTTTTCAATTGTGGTTTTAAAACAAAACATTGGTGGTTATTATTTTTTAATTGTAATGACTCATTGTAATGAAAGCAAATCATATTGACCTAAATTTTTACAATTTCATCTTGTTAATTTAATGGAGTTGCCATAGAGTTATATTCCACTGAACTTTTGACCTTTACTCTGCTTGAATATCCCATTATGCAATTATTTATTTGCTCCTGATATTTATAGATTAATTCTGTTATATGGTATTGTGTCACAAATTTCAAGTTTGATTTTTACATATGCATTTGATAAAAATTACTTAAATATACTATTAAAAGTCTTTGCATATATTTCACTTAGAAGTTTAAATGATTTGTTTAAACAAAATAATATGCTGAAATATTATTAAAACAAAATTATTAAGCAGTTGTTCTGTTTCCAAAAACTCAGTAAATCATGAATAAACCCTTTATTAAAGGTTAAATTAATAAAACATTCAATATTTTCTTGGCAGTTAGTAATATTAACAATAAAATTAGTCTCTGATTCAGAATCAGAACTTTTTAAATGTCATATATGATATAAAAATAGATGAATTTATATATAATCTCTCTCTCTTCTTATATCTATAGATATGTAGATATCTCTCTGTATACAATTTTATAATAAAAATATATATAGAGACAGATTTACCTAGAATACAGGACAGTTAAAAAAGACAGGAAGAGACATAGTTCTTGTTTATCTGTGACCACGGTGATATGCTCAATTTTCTGAGAAAGAGAGCAAGGTTGACTTCACTGGCAAGTATACACATTTTATTCATGGAACACATTTATGTCTCCTTTCATATGATCGTAAGTTAGGTCTGAAAACCCAAGTAGGAAACTTGACCCTCTTTACCTTTCCATTAAGTATACAGTAAAATGGGGGAAAGAAAGGGGAAACTGTCTTAAGTCCTTCTTTCTGGATCTCATCTTAGTACTTCTTGTCTTTTCAGTAACAAAAGCCGACCCCAAAGAAGATGACCCCTCTATCTTCAAATGAATCCCCCTGGAAAAATGGCTCTCTAATGCATAGTTCTATTCATCTTTCCTAGGTTAAAAATCATTTTATATCTGAAGTCAAAAAGTCTTACCTAATGATTGTGATACCTTCATCTGCACAGAGTAGAAAGGGTATGCAACAGAAAGGAAAGGATGTGTAGCATCAGCTCATTGCTAGGTTGGTTTATTATTATATTTCTTTCCAAGCTTTCACTTTTAGAGGGCCTCTTAATTATTGTTACTTTGTCATATGACCTTGGTAACTTTCTGGATCCAACCTTGGCAAGGATTTTTTAAAGCAACATTTTAGCTATAATTATTTATTTCATATTTACATATTTTATATGAAAGGTTGTATCTTCACATATTACCAAACTACCTGGAAAATAGAAGAGACAAATACTAGCTTTCTCATTCCTATCACCCAGAAGCAGCAGTTGCTTTAGTATATTTTTTACTGCAGTGTATTGTTCACATGCATCATGTGTTTCATATTTGTGTTGTAATAAGTATATATGGAGTTATGCTTTTATTTCATATTCTAATACTTAAAACATCTTTTAGTATCATCACTTCATATACTTCATTTTTATTTATATATAACATTTCATCATGGAAGCATATAAACTCATCCCTATTATTGGATATTTACATTCTTCCTGTTGAATTGCTATCATAAATAATGCTGCTGAGAATGCCTTTTATGACTATATCTAAATGCTTCTGTTTGGCTTTTAAGGGGTTGTAATCTGATATTGTTACTGATTTGCAAAACCTACCTGTTGCTCTGGATTATATAAATGGACTCAAATGTTCTCTTGTCTTAACTCCCTTTCTCTGGCTACAGCAAGGCACACACTGACCATTGTCTCATTAGTATCATTCCAATGTGTCACTTTTCATGTCATTGATTATCAAGACAAAGATGTTTTCTTTGATTATTTCATTCTTGATGATTTCATTTCCTTCAGTGTTAGTCCTCCATCTTTATTCTTTTACAAAATCATTTGGCTATTGTAGGGTCTTTTCATGTTTCTGTAAAATTTAGAATCTGTTTGTCAGTTTTGCTCAAAATAGTTCTGTTGGAATTATTATATGAATTACATTAAATTTATAAGTCCATTTGAAGAGGATTAACATTTTACAATGTTGAATCTTCTGATACATGAACTCTCTATTCATTGTATTTGTATATATATGCATGTGTGTATATATATGCATGTGTGTATATATATGTGTGTGTGTGTATACATATGTATATACACATATTTTCTTAACTCTTTTTTATTGTTTTAAGTGTGTAGATCTTAAAGTCCTTTTATAAAATGTATTCCTAACAATACTATACTTTTGATGCTAGTCATTGGCATAAGTCTTTTGATTTCGGTTTCTGTTTACTTGTTATCAAGATGAAGAAATAGCATTGATATTTGTATTTTGATTTTGTGACCTGAAACCTTGCTATTCTCACTTATTAGATTTTTTTCTGTATTCAATTGTATCTTCTTGTATAATGTTGCTGCAAATGAAGATACCTTTTTTTTTTCTATTCTGAATGACTTTTATTAGTATTTCTTACCTTACTGTACTCTTTAGAACTTTGAATATAATGTTGAATGGAAGTGGTGAGAGCAGACATTTTAGCTATCCTCTCGATCTTTGGGGGAAGGCATTCAGCCTTTCCTTTTTAATTGTAAGGGGTATTTATCATACATGTCCTGAATCAGGATGAGCAAGCTCACACATATTCTTTAAGAGTTTTTGTGAAGAATGGATATTGGATTTTGTTAAATATTTTCTGTGCATCTACTGAAATAATCATATATATTTTTCTTGTTTACTTTGTTAATATGGTGAGTACATTCACTGACTTTTGAATGTTAAGTAAGCCTTGCGTATCTGAAATAATGGCTGGTTATGAAGTGTTATCCTTTTGATATATTTTTAGATCCCATTTGGTAAAATTTTGCTAAAACTTTGCTAAAATAGAAGAGTCATTTATTCTCTGTGCATGGAGGATACTGGTCTGTAGCATTGTGCTTTTTTGTAGTTTTCTTTGCTTAGTTTTGCTTTGGTATCAGAGTAATGCTGGATGTATAGAGTGAATTCGCAACTATGTTCCCGTTTATTTTCTGGAAGATGTTTTGTAGAATTTGTATTATTTCTTCCTTAAATATTTGGTAAAATTTACTAGAGATTCCATAGGTGTCTGGAGTTTCTTTGTGGGAAGTTTTTAATGTGATATTCCATTTTATTAATATATAGAGTTAGTCAGTGCATCTCTTTGTTCTTGAGAGAGCATTGAGAGTTTGTGCCTTTAATGGATTTTTTGGGCTGCCATAACAAAGTACCACAACCTGGGTAACCTAAACAAGACGAATGTATCGTCTTGTAGTTCTGGAGGCTAGAAGTCTAAAATCAAGGTTTTGCAAGGCCATGCTCTCTCTGACTATCATAGAGGAATCCTTTCTTGCTTCTTCCTAGCTCTGCTGGTTTGCTGACAATCCTTGACATTCCAGTCCCTGGTTTGTAGATGTGTGATTCTGACCCTCCATAGTTATTTATGTGGTATCTCTGCATGCCTTCGTAGAATTTTCTCTATGAGTATATCTGTGTCCAAATTTCCCTTCTATAAGGATACCAGCTATACTGAATTAGGGCCCATCCTAATGGCCTAATTTTAACTTGATTTACTCTGTAATAACTCTATTTCCAAAGAAGGTCATATTCTGAGGTACTGGGGATTAGAACTTCAATGTATTTTCTTCTGGAAGGTGCAAACAAACTCAACTCAAAATAGTGTCTTTCAAGAAATATCTTCATTTTATCTAAGTTGTTCATTTATTGACCTACACTTATTTAAAAGATTCTCTTATTTTACTGTTAATATCTACTATTTCTGGTAATGTTAAGTCTATTATTCCTGATATTAATCATTTGTGTTCTCTATCTTTTTCTTTTTTTTTTTTTGAAACGGATCATTTAGAATTTACTCCTTAACAATTTTAAGATTTATAGAATAATTTCTGTAAGATTATCAGACCATAGGATGTGTGCAAGACCTTCAATATCAAAGAGTCCATTCTGCACACTGAATTTTTCTACCACATCTCAAGCTGTCATCCAGTATGCATTCGAAAACTCAAGAGAGTAAGAAATGATGAAAGTAGCTTGTTCCATATATGTAACACACACAAGATATGTCCAACTGCCTGGAAGTTCATTCTTTTCTTTTTCATCATAGAATTTTCTCAAATTATAGATTAACATTTTTGAGGTGAAATTATCTTATTAAAATATTTACCCTTTACACAAGAAAAATTGCAAAGGTGGGGCACTTTGTTTAGCTCTTCACACTGTATTTATAAAATTTAGTACAGTGTCTGATACATAGTAGACATGCAATAAACAGTCTATGAAATGATACCTGTTTGCACCTTGTAAATTCACCAGTTAATTTTATCCCTTGAAAACCTTTCAGAATAATTTTATCTTATTGTAGGAAGTACTTAAAATGGAGTTGTTGGTAGAGTAGAATAACTGATTTTCTTCTGTGTTATTTAGGATCAGGTTTGCCTTTGGATATAGTGTAAACATAAAGTACAGCAGCATTTAGAAAGACAGCAGTTACCCTCTCTCAAGGAGCCTGAAGGTAAAAATATGGCCTCTGACTCTCGTGACTCATGATGCTATCCCCATTCTTAGAAGTTATCACACAGCTTCTCCTCCCAAATTCCACTATAGACAAATTTATTTTCACCAGCTCAGTCATTCTGTTTATATTTGGAACTACCAGTAAAAAATAAATAAATAAATAACGTTTTCCAGGAGTTTTATACACTATTTCTTTACACATTTCACTGGTCATATGCACAAAACTAGATCAGAAATATTCCATAGCAGCCATTGTTTCCTCCTTCGGTAGTATTATATTCCTCAAATTTTAATCAGGAACATGGATAACAAAGATAAAGATTACATTTTAAATATAATTGACTATTTTCAATTATATATTGAATAATATAATTCAACATATATTGATGCATCAACAATATATTGAAATTAACAATAATATATTGAAATATTCATCTATATTGAACACTTTCAATATATTTCTTTTTTATTCTATTTTGAATAAAAGAAAATGTTTCTAATATTCTTTTTCTTTTTTTTCTTTTTTAAATTTTGTTTATTATTATTATACTTTAAGTTGTAGGGTACATGTGCATAACGGTAGGTTTGCCAACATATGTATACTCTTGTGCCATGTTGGTGTGTGCTGCAACCCCATCAACCCGCCATTTACATCAGGCAAATCAATGCAATCCCTACCCTCCCCTCATGATAGGCCCTTCTGGTGTGTGATGTCTCTCCTGAATCAGAGTCTCCATTGTTCAGTTCCCACCTGGCGAGTGAGAACATGTGTGTTTGGTTTTCTGTTCTGGTGATAGTTTGCTAAGAATGATGGTTTCCAGCTGCATCCATGTCCCTCAGCTTAAAGGACACAAACCTAACTTTCAAGTACTGCATAGTATTCCAGCATGGTGTATGTGCCACATTTTAACCAGTCTGTCACTGATGGACATTTAAGCTGATTCCAAGTCTTTATTAGAATAGGTGTCGCAATAAACATACGTAGTATGTGTCTTTATAGCATAATTTATAATCCTTTTGGGTATATACCCAGTAATGGGATGGCCAACATATGGTACATCTTGTTCTAGATCCTTGAGGAATCCCTTCTATACCGTTTTCCATAATAAGCCGAAACTAGTTTGCGTCCCACCAACAGTGTAAAAGTGTTCCATTTCTCCACATCCTCTCTAGTAATTCCAAGTTGAGCCTCTTTTTGACTTTGAATGGACTTATTCTAACTGGTGTGAGATGGTATCTCTATTGTATTTTGATTTGCATTTCTCTCTGATGGCCAGTGATGATGAGCATTTTCTCATGTGTCTGTTGGTCATGAAATGCCTCTTTTTGAAATGTCGCCCTATATCCTTTGTCCACTTTTTTGTGGGTTGTTTGTTTTTTTCTTGTAAATTTGTTTGAGTTCTTGTAGGTTCTGGATATTAGCCCCTTTTGTCAGATGAGTAGATTGCAAAATTTTCCCATTCTGTAGGTTGCCTGTTCACTCTTGATGGTGTTCTTTTTGCTGTGCAGAAGCTCTTAGTTTAATTTAGATCCCATTTGTCAATTTTTTGGCTTTTTGCTGCTGTTGCTTTTTGGTGTTTTAGACATGAAGCTCCTTTGCCCATGCCTATGTCCTGAATGGTACTACCTAGGTTTTCCTCTAGATTTTATGATATTAGGGTCTAACATTTAAGTCTCTAATCCATCTTGAATTAATTTCACATAAGGAGTAAGGAAAGGATCCAGTTTCAGCTTTCACTTCTATGGCTGGCCAATTTTCCCAGCAATTCATTTGGCTAAATAGGGAATCCTCTCCATTTCTTTGTTTCCTCCTTGTGCTCTATCAAAGATCAGATGGCTGTAGATGTGTGGTATTATTTCCTGGAGACTCTGTTCTGTTCCATTGGTCTAGATCTCTGTTTTAAGTACCAGTACCATGCTACTTTGGCTACTGTAGCCTTGTAGTATAGTTTCAGTCAGGTAGCGATGCCTCCAGCTTTGTTCTCCTTTTTGACTTAGGAATGTTCTGAGATGCGGGCTCTTTTTGTTCCATATGAACTTTAAAGCAGTTTTTTCCAATTCTGTGAAGAAACTCATTGCAGGCTTCATGGGATGGGCATTAACCTATAAATTACCTTGGGCAGTATGGCCATTTTCACCATATTGATTCTTCCTATCCATGAGCATGGCATGTTCTTCCATTTGTTTTAAACTCTTTTATTTCATTCCTTGAGAGCAGTGGTTTAGAAGTTGTCCTTGAAGAGGTCCTTTGAGACCCTGTGTTGGATTCCTAGGCATTTTTATTCTCTTTAGCTAAATTGTGAATGGAAGTTCATTCAAGGATCGGCCCCATGCTTATCTGTTACTGGTGTATAAGAATGTTTTTAAAGATTTTTAAACACACTTTGTATCCTGAGATTCTCGCTGAAATTCGCTTATCAGCTACATCGGCTGAGACAAGGGTTTTCAATATACAATCATGTCATCTGCAAAGAGGGACAATTTTACTCTCTTTTCCTAACCAACACCCTTGATTTCTTTCTCTGCCTAATTGTTCTAGCCAAACTTCCAACACTATGCCAATAGGAGTGGTGAGAGAGGGCGTCCGCCCAGCCAGTTTTCAAAGGAATTTTTCCAGCTTTTTGGGTCGCACCAGTAAGGATATTGGCTGTGGGTTTGTCATAAATAGCTCATTATTTTGAGGCGTTCCATCTCTACCGAATTTATTGAGCATTTTAGCATGAAGGCCGCTTGAATTTGTCAAAAGCCTTTCTTTCACTCCATGAGATAACTGCGTGGTTCTTTGTCTTGTCTTTGGTTCTGTCATACGCTGGATTATGTTTATTTATCACATCGTTGAACCAGCCTGCATCCTTCCAGGGATGAAGCCCACTTAATCATGGTGATGTTTTTGATGTGTTGCTGAACTGGCTGCCAGTATTTTATTGAGGATTTTACCCAGTTCACTTGTGATATTGGTCTAAAAATTCTCTTTTCGTTGTGTCTCTGCTGAAGCTCAAAATTAGATGATGTTGGCCTCTACAAAATGAGTTAGGAGGATTCTCTTTTCATTGATTGGAAGCTGAAGTTTCTGAGCAAAATGGTACCAATCCTCCTTGTAATCAC
Organism: Papio anubis; assembly: GCF_008728515.1. Classification (NCBI taxonomy): domain Eukaryota; kingdom Metazoa; phylum Chordata; class Mammalia; order Primates; family Cercopithecidae; genus Papio; species Papio anubis. Next base: position 12,922,768 of record NC_044979.1, read on the forward strand.
CTCCTCTAGAATTCAGCTGTGAATCCATCTGGTCCTGACTTTTTGGTTGGTAGGCTATTAATTATTGCCCCCACCTCAGAAAGCCTGGTTGGGTCTGATGTCTAGAATTCAACTTCTTTCCTGGTTTTCAGTCTTGGAAGAGCAAGTGCAAATTATCCATTTCTTCTTTAGATTTCCAGTTTATTTCATGTGAGGGTGTTTATAGTATCTCTGATGGTAGTTTGTATTTCTGTGGGTCGTAGATATCCTCTTTTATCATTTTTAATTATGCATTTGATTCTTTCTCTCTTTCTTCTTTATTAGTCTTATATAGTGGTTCTGTGTCAATTTTGTTGATCTTTCAAAAACCTGTCCAACTCCTGATTCACTGATTTTTGAGGTTTTGTGTTCCCTGGCCCCTCTCAGTCTGCTCTGATCTTAGTTATTTCTTTTGCCTTCTGCTAGCTTTCGAATGTGTTTACTTTTTGCTTCTCTAGTTCTTTTTTAATTTTATGTTATGTCAATTTTTAGATCTTTTCCGCTTTCTCTTGTGGGGCATTTAGTGCCAGGTGCTCTCTCTACACACTGCTTTTAAATGTGTCCCAGATTCTGGTATGTTGTATCTTTGTTCTCATTAGTTTCAAAGAACATCTTTGTATTTTTGCCTTCATTTCGCTAGTGTACCCAGTAGTCATTCAGGAGCAGGCTAGTTCAGTTTCCATGTAGTTGAGCGGTTTTGATTGAGTTTCTTAGTCCTGAGTTCTAGTTTGATTGCACTGTGGTCTGAGAGACAGTTTGTTATAATTTCTGTTCTTGTAGATTTGCTGAGGAGTGCTTACTTCCACCACGGTCAATTTTGGGAGTAAAGTACTTAATGGTGCTGAGAAGAATGTATATTCTGTTGGATTTGGGAGGGAGAGTCTTATAGATGTTCATTAGGTCTGCTTGCTTGAGATGAGTTCCAATTCTGGATATCCTTGTTAACTTTCTGTCTTGTTGATCTGCCCACGTTGACAGTGGAGTGTTGGTCTCCCATTATTATTGTGTGGGAGTCTAAGTTCTCCTTTGTAAGTCTCAAGGACTTGCTTTATGAATCTGGGTGCTCCTGTATTGGGCATATATATTTAGGATAGTTAGCTCTTCCTGATGAATTGATCCCTTTACCATTATGTAATGGCCTTCTTTTGTTTCTTTTTTGATCTTTGATGGTTTAAAGTCTGTTTTATCAGAGACTAGTATTGCAACCCCCGCTTTTTGTTCTTCATTTGTTGCAATCTTCCTCCATCCCTTTATTTTTGAGCCTATGTATGTCTCTGGCAGAGATGGGTCTCCTGAATACAGCAGACTGATGGCCCTGACTCTTTTATCCAGTTTGCTAGTTCACAGGCCTCTTAATTGATGGTCTCTAAGTCCATTTTTATACTTTGCTAAGATTGTTATGTGAACTTGATCCTGCCATTATGATATTAAACTGCTGTTTTGCTCGCTAGTTGATGCAGTTTCTTCCTAGCATCGATGGTCTTTTACATTCTTACATGCTTCTCAATGGCTGGTACCGGCTGTTCCTTTCCCATGTTTAGTGCCTTCCAGGGTCTCTTGTAAGGCAGGCCTAGTGCATGCAAATCTCTAAGCATTTGCTTATCTGTAAAGGATTTTATTTCTCCCTTCACAGAAACTTAGTTTGGCTGGATAAGAAATTCTGGGTTGAAATTCTTTTCTCTGAAGAATGCTGAATATTGGCCCCCAATTTCTTTCAAGCAGAGTTTCTGCCTATAGAGATCTGCCAGAGTCTGATGGCTTCCTTTGTGGGTAACCCTGACCTTTCTCTCTCTGGCTGCCCTTAAGATTTTCCTCATTTCTGTGAATCTGGCAATTATGTGCCTTTGGAGTTGCTCTTCTTGAGGAGTATCTTTGTGGCATCTTCTGTATTTCCTGGATTTGAATGTTACCTGCCCTACTAGGTTGGGTTCTCCTGATGATATCCTGAAGAGTGTTTCCAACTTGTTCCGATGCCCTTTCATTGTGACCCTAACCACGATTTGTCTTTTACATAATCCCGAGCAATTCTTGCCGAGCCCATTTTGGTTTTTCTCGCTTCATTCATTCATTTGATCCCGTCGCTGATAATTTCTTTCCAGTTGACTGTCGTTACTGCTTTGTGCATTTGTCACGCATTTCTCGGTTTCTTCATGGTTTTCTGTCCTTTCATTCCCTGGCGCGAGGACCTTTCCTCTCGACACTACTCCCAGCCATCAATTCTTCCACTTTTTTTCAAGATTTTTCGTTTTGGCAATATGAATTCTTTTTGAATTTGAGAAATGATGATTCGAAGCCTTCTCTTTATCCACAAGTCATTCTTGTCCAGCTTTGATCCTCGTTGTTACGGCGGAGCCAGCGCCCTTTGTCCGTGAGATGAGCTCTATTTTTCTTTCACCTCCCAGCTTTTCTGCCCTGCTTTCCCCATCTTTGTGGTTTTATCTGCCTGGTCTTTGATGATGGTGATGTAATTACGGAATTTTGGGTGTAGGTGTCCTTCCTTTTGATAGTTTTCTAACAGCCAGGTGGACCCCCATAGCTGTAGGTCTGCTGGAGATTGCTTGAGGTCTACTCCAGGACCCTGCCTGGGTATCAGCAGCAGAGGCTGCAGAAGATAGAATATTTCGGAACAGCGTACCTGTCTGATGCTGGAAGCCTGGGCATATACTCCACCCTGTGGCTGACTGCCCCTAGTGGGGATGCTCCCAGTTAGGCTACCAGGGGTCAGGGACCCACTTGAGCAGCAGTTCGTCCGCTCTCGATCTCAACCTCCTGCTGGGGAGAGATCCACTGCTCTTTAAAAGCCACGACAGAGTCATTTAAGGCCCGTGAGGTTTCTGCTGCTTTGTTATTGTTTACTGTGCCCCGCATCCCCAGAGGGAGTCTACAGAGACAGGCAGGTTTCCCTTGAGCTGCTGTGAGCTCCACCTGTTCCTCCGAGCTTCCCAGCAGCTTTGTTTACCTACTAAGCCTCAGCAATGGCGGGCTGCCTCCTCCGGCCTTGCTGCCGCTCTCTGCCGTAGATCACAGACTGCTGTGCCAGCAATGAGGGAGGCCCCCATGGGCTGGGACCCCGCCAGGTGTGGGATATAATCTCCTGGTGCCTGTTTGCTTAAAGTGCTTGTGCATTGGGGTGGGAGCCCACATTTTCCAGGGTGTTGTGTGTCTCAGCCTCTGGCTAGAAAAGGGGATTCCTTCCCCGTATTCTCCAGGTGAGGCGATGTCAGCCTTTTGCCTGCTACAGCTCTCGCTGGTCGGGCTGCAGTAGCTGTGACTAGCAATCAACATCCCTCCGCACTCCCCAGTGAGATGAAACCCAGTACCTCAGGCTGAGAATGCAGAAATCACAGGTCTTCTGTGTCGCTCTCAGCACTGGGAGTTGGAGACTGAGCCACCTTTATTCGACCATCTTGCTCCGCCCTCCTATCTTTTTTTCTTATTCAGCATGCATTTGTCTTTTTCTTTTTCATTGATTTCCTCTCTCATATTAGTTCCTTTTTTTTTCAATTAATTTTCACTTATCTTGCTTTTCATTTTGTATTTACCTAAGATAGAAGCTTCCTTATCCATGAGTGGTGGATTTCAAGATCCCCACTGGCAACCTGAGCTTGCAGATAGTACCAAAGCCTATATATACTATATTTTTTCGTATACATACACTGTGGCTGTAATTTTTGCAGTTGGAGATACAACAGCAAAACTAGGACAAACTTATTTTTCTTCTTCACAATTTCACGGATAAAAGATTCATTTGTACCGTAGATCTTAGTAATATCAGCATACAATTTTTTTTCTTTCCTTAAGTCAAGAACTTTAACCTTTTTACTTAAAGGAAACACTCTTTTGTTTTCTCTTTGGCATAGCGGAATTGCCAGCATCACTTTTCTCACTCTTTGGGGCCATCATTAAGTAAAATAAGAGGGACTTGAACACAAACACTGTGACACTGCCGCAGTTGATCTGATAAGCACTTTCATTTTCCTTCTGCCTGAAGTTCTTTGAGATTTATTGTAGTGTGGGTCTGATTGTGATGATTTATTTCAGCTCTTATATGTATGAAAAAAGCTTTCTTTTTCTTTCAGTACTCTAAAAATGTTGCTTAATTCTCTTCTCGCTTGCATTGTTTTTAACAAGAACTCTGCTTCTAGTCTTATGTTTATTCCTTTGTACCTGAATGCCCTTTTTCTGTGACTGATTTTAAGACTTTTTTCATGATTACTGTTTTCCAGTACTTTTCACACACCATGGTGTACACGTTCCATGTTTCTTTTGCTTGAGTTTTGTTGAGACTCTTGGGTATGTGGACTATAGTACATTTCATCATCTTTGGAAAATGCTTGGCTATTATTTTTATTTTATTTCTGTGTTCCCTTCTCTTCTGTGTGAGCTCCACTCATACATATTAGTTTACTTTAATTTGTCCTAAAATTTACCATATGTTTTTTAAAAAATTATTTTTGTTCTAAGTTTAATTTCAGACACTTTCCGTTGCAATGTCTTCAGGGTCACAAATATTTTCTTCTCTAGTGCCTAATCTTCCATTAACATATCATCCAGTGAATTTTTCCTCTCATGTATTTTAATTTATATATCTAGAGAATTTATTTGGATCACTGTTTATACCTTCCATATGTCTCTTTACCTTTCTGAGCTTACTGAATATAGTCACAGTACTATTTTAATATCTTTGTTAAGATCAAAATCTGGCCGGGCGCGGTGGCTCACGCCTGTAATCCCAGCACTTTGGGAGGCGGAGACGGGCGGATCACGAGGTCAGGAGATCGAGACCATCCTGGCTAACACAGTGAAACCCCGTCTCTACTAAAAAAATATAAAAAACTAGCCAGGCGAGGTGACGGGCCCCTGTAGTCCCAGCTACTCGGGAAGCCTGGGCCAGGAGAATGGCATAAACCCGGGAGGCGGAGCTTGCAGTGAGCTGAGATCCGGCCACTGCACTCCAGCCTGGGCGACAGAGTGAGACTCCGTCTCAAAAAAAAAAAAAAAAAAAAATCAAAATCTGTTTCAGTTCTGATTCCCTTTCTATTGGCTTACCTTTCTTCTTGATAGGAGTATTTTCTTACTTCTCTGCATGGTCGGTAATCTTAATTGAATGCAGGCATTGTGGATTTTATTTTCTTTGGTGTTGGTTGTTTTCATAATCCTCTAAATATTCTTGATTTTGGTTCTGAGATGCAGTAACATTATGTGGGAATAACTTTACCCTTTGGATTTTGCTTTGAAGATTTATTAGCAAACCCAGGGACTGCTTAGCCTAACACAAGCTTTTGCCCCTTTGTGAGGCAATATCCTTGTGCATATTCTAAATAGATCTCACTAAATCTTGAGGTTTTGTCTTCCGGCTTTTGAGAATAGGCGCTACTTCCGGCTCTGTGTATATTAGAAGCACCGTTATCTCTAATACTGTAAGGTGTTTCTTTCCTGGCGCCCATCCATAGGTTTTCTGAGGTTTTTAAAATTTGTACGTTGAATATCTCCAGAGTGTTGTCTGTGTGAAGTTTTCATTCCAGTTATATGCCCTGGAAGTTCTAGCCACTTTTCTCTACCTACACTCTCAGCTTCATTTTTCAACTTAGGAATATGCAAGGCTTTGTCCAGGTTCTCCCTCTTTTGGTCACACCCTACAAATTCAGTCAAGGCAGTAAATGTGGGTAAACATGGGATTCACTTTGTTTATTTACTTAATCTTAAGGATTGCTGTCTTTCCCTGCCTGATAGCTAGTGTCTTTAAAAGCATTTTTCAATTAATTTGGTCCATATTCTGGTTGTTTCAGTCAGTAGGGTAAGCCCAGCCCCAATCATTTTGTTGTTACTTATAGATATAAACTTTATTTAAAAAAAAAAAACAACTTTTTTTCTGTTACTTACAGATATAGACTTTATTTTAAAAAAACACCTTTTTGCTTTTGTCTCTAGTATGGATTACTAGAGACAAAAATATTTAAATATAATCAATAAAAATCAATATTTAAATATTATCAATATAATCAGAAAATTAAAATATAATCAATATGTGCATTCTGTATTTCAAAATATACTTTAATCAACAGGATGCATCATTCTTCAAAATAATAACTTTGAAAAAGAAAGTACTTCTCATGCTTGATTTTATCTTTATATATTTTAATATTGTAGTCCAGCCACAACAAAATATATACCTGAGTAAATTCAACTTACACTTGAAAAAATATCCTAAGTTTATATATGGATTTTGTTTTATTTTATATTATTGACTAGATTAAAAATAGACAGTACAATATTGTCCTTTGGTGAAAGTAAAGTCATTACAAAACTGAAGTGCCCTTAATAATACATGACTTAATTTATCTATTTTTATCTTTATGAAAAATCTTTAATATTTAACTTGTTTCTTTTTAATATTGTTTCAAAGTAAATAGTCTATATACAACTGACATGAAACTAACGTATTTTCATGGCTGAAACAGACACTCTGTGCCAGATATTTTAAAGACACGGTACTTTTAAAATGTATATCATTTTATTTGGCACTTCATTTGGCTTTTTCAGAATGAGAATAAACCTTGGGAAGTATTTTTCTTATGAAGACAAGTTATGATATGAAGTTATCTCCATGTAAATATGAGAACAGGAAAGCTCTAATACCTTTTAAATAGTGAAAACACAAAAAAAGATTGTGAAGCTGGTGACATTAGGCTTTCAATCTCCTTTCTCCTTTCCTCACTTCTTACCAATTCTACCTTCTTAGCACCTCCTCTTTCTGCTCTTTCCTCTTTGGTTGTCATATGCCCTGATTACAATTGGATCCTCCTTTGCTTATACTGAAGAGTCAGAGCATTGTCACCAAACAGCCACTTAAAATTCCACTGATAACTATGTCTTGCAGAAAGAAATCTTTGTCAAAATAAGCTATTGAAACAGTAAAATGAAAGAAAATAGACCATGATGGCAGAGATGGATTTTGTATATTTTCCTGTATGTATTCAAGTGAAATATATGATTCAATATTATATTATGCAAAATGAAATTACAAATATGTGTCATCTTTAAACTTTGTGACACCATAGAGTTTTGTCAATTTATTTACAACAATTACAATACATTACCTAGTACCTCCTATTTATTATGAATTATAAATATAAAATAAATTTTAATGATTCATTTTATATAGGAAAAAAAACAAGTAAGGGTTAACTCGTATTTTTGTGTCCTGAGACTACAAATCATTACTTACCTAGGGATTATTTGTAGGACAACAGTTACTTTTCCAGAGCTTACCATATGTATTTTTCTTGCCTTAGTATCACGAAATTCAATCTGTCTCTTGTAAAATATTATGTTAGCAAATGAGAAGCTAAATAAGAAATCTAAAGTTATCCTAAAGCAGGGCCCACATTTGAATATTAATATATTAGTGTGTATCTTAGACTCTTCCTCACCTTGAATTTTCTTTGTGGATGTTTTATTTTTAAAACTCTGTATGAATATGATATTGACAAAATAAGTGAGATATTGTATTTAGCCAAGGGTTCCCCATCACCTATGATGAAAATCTAGCTAAACATTTATGAAAAAGGATACAGAGATTATTAAATATTCCTTAGGCACCTATGAACATGTGCTTTCAAAGTTGCATTAACTGTCTCAGATACATACCTCCAGCTACAATGAAGAGTTAGTTTCTCTTTCTTCTTTTATAATATGTAGTTAGAAATTTTTGAGCAGCCAATTAATCTCAAAAAATTCATAGAGATTGTCTTAGAATACATAATAAAATGATGAATTCATTTCCCAACAGCTGTTTTAAAAAGACATATACTTTTAGGAACAATGGCCTAGTCTAATCTCATTTAAGATAAATTTCAGGTTCTATTATTTCAAGTGTTATGTTCATCACATTTTTCTATATTTTAAATGATAAAATGTGCCCTAGAGGAAAACTATGTTTCCCAGTCAAGTAAGACAGGCCAGGCTTTTGAATTAAACTGTTACTGTTAATATTTTCCACATAAATTTATTATAAATAATGACTCATTTTCTTTAGAATTAAGGAGCTGTAATGCAGCTCCATTTGTCTTCCCAGATAATATTCTTTCTCTTGCTTTGCATCCTTAGTCCCCAGGCTATAAAGAGACACTACCTAATAAATTTTTATTTGGTAATCCTAAAATCTTCTGAAATAGTACAAAATATATTCATATTTTCAGTGAAGGTTTAGGATACATATGTATACATGGATTTATTTTTTCTGGGCTATACATAACTAATATTTCCTCTGCTATCTACGTTAAAGATGGTAAACATTATCTAGATGGCCTGACATAACTAAATCTAGGTGTTGTAAAGTTGACTAAAATAAAATTTCTTTGTATTTTACCTACCTCCCTGAGTTAAGATAGAAATCTCTAGTTGGCTCATATTAGCAGGTGTATTCTTGACCTCAGCATTTCATATTGTGATGCATTAGCAGTGCTGAGAGTGCAGTTGATGCAACATTTTGGGAGAAAATGGAAAGCCAGCTGGTTTTGTGGTGAGGTTTTGGATTGAGGCACAGTCTTGACAGTAAGAGTAAGGTGTAGTGGTAGACAGTGTTTTAGCTGCCACTGACAACCTAGACTCCCACATCTGTGCATTATAATAATGCTAATGTTGAGGGTGAGAGAACTTTGTACAATCTTCTCTGCAATTTGCCCAAGTGTAATGACTTCCCTTCCATTAATGGAGGGGCATTATCTTACACCAAATGTAATTTTTAGAGACATTTTTTTTTTCCAGGAAGCAATTACACACTTTTTTTTGTTGTTGTTAATTTCATCTCTGTGATCATTTCCATCTGTGTCTTGTATCTATCTTGTAAACCAAATTCGTTTTAAAATTAAGTGATTACAAAGCTTTCACCCGACCTATCAGCTCCTGTTCCCCGATAACTCTGCCAACCCAAACTGACTTCTGTGTTTTTCTTAGTGGTAGCAGTCTCCCAGTGCTAAAAGTGGAAATCACAAATAAAATCTGACCGTTTCTTTCTGATTACCCCTGTAATAAATTAACCAACATGTTGTCAAATTCCTTCAAAGATTATTTTTTTCTCAAAAGTTTCTTATGTCTATCCCTTCCTTTATATTACAATTGCCACAGGCATAGTTCAGAATCTTAATACTTTGTAGTCAGAATACTGCAATGTATCTATTCTGGTCCTCCCTCACACCCACCGACCTGTAAAATTCCCTTTTTTTTTTTTTGGATCTCTTCCTTCTCTTGACTGTAAATTTAATTACAGACTTCTGAAATGCTATCGTTGTTCATCTTCTCATTAAAAAATTCTAGTACACATCATGTTGCCTGATAAGACCTATGATATTCCATATCACATATGCCATAATTTCTCCTAAACCTCACATTTGTCAACCAACTTATAACAAAAGCCTCGTAACATGAGAAACCAAACCCAAACCAAACCAAATCAAAATCTGTATCATTCACTGGACACACCTTATATATATCTGTCTCCTGCCAGTGCTACACACGATGTAAACAAACAATGTTTATAAGTTTAACATTGTAGTATTCAAATGAAAACAAAAGGTCAGACAGAAAAATAGTGTTTACATCTTCTGATATTCTACCTTGTTTTTTTTGCCATAAGTACATTTTTGAAGACTCTGAACTTCATGTGTATGCTGTCAGCATATAGAATTCTAATGTGGAAATCGTGACAAATGATGTTTATGTTGTAATAAGATGTTAAACTGAATTGCAAACAGTGGAATCGTGTTTTTTTGAGCATCTTTGAGACGTATCTCTACCAGCCAATTTAGGTTTCTTTTGTAAGTTTTTAATCCTGACTGAAAAAATTTTTTAATGCCAAAAATCTCTTTTAGGATAAAAATAGGCATCTGAAGTCTTAAGTAGAAACAATAGTTTGCAATAAATTTCAGAATCTCTAAACCCCCAAATATGTTTCCATATCAACACTGTAATTGAATCTATTTAATTCTCATTCGTAAATTCTATAAAAAAATTGCTAGTGAAAGCATTGTTTAATTGTTTAAATATTAGATTAAATGGAAATCACATTCAGAGTCCATATTTTAATTTTAAATATATAAATTATTAAACATTTATGATACTTATAATGATCTTTCAACATCATTTATTCACCACAAATTAATTTTAGTTAAAAACATTAAAAACAAAATTTATTTTTGTATTTAAAACATGATAAAATCCTCAGATATAAATAAATGATAAAATGTTATGTGTTTTTATTTGTGATATTTTAATAAAATAATATGGAATTCTGATATTTAAAATTGTGGCAAGCATATTATTCATTTTATTTTTTCAACTTTTATTTTACTTTAAATTGAAATATTAAAATGCAAAACACATCTCAAATTCATGTTTATTTTCCTGTCTCCACTGATGCATTTGTCAACTGTAATATTTGAACAATATACTAATAACATTGTGGGGGATGAATTAATTATAAGAGCTTTTTAACATGGCGTCAGTCTCCAAAGCATAGAAGTGACCTAATGAAGTAGCAATGATGAACAAGGAAAAGATAATGAAAGCCTGTCATATATCTCTGCTTCCTAGTTTGAAAGCATAACCTCATATACTATGCTTCCTGCAGAATGTGACACACATAATTATGCAATTCATTAAATCAGATACTGAACCATATCTATGAGTCTGGGCACATATTATAATTTGTCTTCAATATAAAATTAGGTTTTTTTTTTTTTAAATGTATACTTTAAGTTCTGGGATACATGTGCAGAACATGCAGGTTTGTTACATAGGTATACACGTGCCATGGTGGCTTGCTGCACCCATCAACCCGCCATCTACATTAGGTATTTCCCCTAATGCTATCCCTCCCCTAGCCCCTCACCCCCTCGACAGGCCCCGGTGTGTGAAGTTCCCCTCCCTGTGTCCGTGTGTTCTCATTGTTCAACTACTACTTAGGAGTGAGAGCGTGCGGTGTTTGGCTTTGTGTTCCTGTGTTAGTTTGCTGAGAATGATGGTTTCCAGCTTCATCCATGTCCCTGCAAAGGACATGAACTCATCCTTTTTATGGCTGCATAATATCATACAGTATACATGTGCCACATTTTCTTTATCCAGTCTACCGTTGATTGGCATTTGGGTTGGTTCCAAGTCTTTACTATTGTAAACAGTGCTGCAATAAACATACGTGTGCATGTGTCTTTATAGTAGAATGATTTATAATCCTGTGAGTATACACCCAGTAATAGGATTGCTAAATCAAGTGGTATTTCTGGTTCTAGATCCTTGAGGAATTGCCACACTGTCTTTGGCAATGGTTGAACTAATTTACACTCCCATCAACAATTTCTCCACATCTTCTCCAGCATCTGTTGTTTCCTGACTTTTTAATGATTGCTATTCTAACTGGCTAGAGATGGTTTCTCATTGTGGTTTTGATTTGCATTTCTCTAATGACCAGTGATGATGAGCATTTTTTCATGTTTGTTGGCCACATAAATGTCTTCTTTTGAGAAGTGTCTCTTCATATCCTTTGCTCACTTTTTGATGGAGTTGTTTTTTTTTTCTTGTAAATTTGTTTAAGTTATTTGCAGATTCTTGATATTAGCCCTTTGTCAGATGGATAGATTGCAAAATTTTCTTGCATTCTGTAGGTTGCCTGTTCACTCTGATGATAATTTTTTTTGGTGTACTGAAGCTCTTCAGTTTAATTAGATCCCATTTGTCAATTTTGACTTTTGTTGCCATTGCTTTTGGTGTTTCAGTTATAAAGTCTTGGCCCATGCCTATGTCCTGAATGGTATTGCCTAGGTTTTGTTCTAGGGTTTTATGGTTTTAGGTCTTATGTGTAAGTCTTTAATCCATCTTAAGTTAATTTTTGGATAAGGTGTGAGGAAGGGATCTAGTTTCAGTTTTCTGCATATGCCTAGCCAGTTTTCCCAACACCATTTATTAAATAGGGAATCCTTTTCCCATTGCTGGTTTTTGTCCAGTTTGTCAAAGAACAGATGGTTGCAGATGTGTGGCATTATTTCTGAGGCTTCTGTTCCATTCCATTGGTCTGTATATCTATTTTGGTACGAGTATCATGCTGTTTTGGTTTCTGTAGCCTTTTAGTATAGTTTGAAGTCAGGGAACGTGATGCCTCCAGCTTTGTTTTTTTTTTGCTTAGGATTGTCTTGGCTGTAGAGGCTTTTTTTGTTGTTGTTCCATATGAAATTTAAAGTTGTTTTTTCTAATTCTGTGAAGAAAGTCAATGGTAGCCTGATGGGGATACCACTGAATCTATAAATTACTTTGGGCAGTATGGCTATTTTTATAATATTGATTCTTCCAATCCATGAGCATGGAATGTTTTTCAATTTGTTTGAGTCTTCTCTTATATCCTTGAGCAGTAGTTTGTAGTTCTCCTTGAAGACGTGCTTCACTTCCTTTGTAAGCTGCATTCCTAGGTATTTTATTCTCTTTCTAGCGATTGTAAATGAGAGTTCACTCATGATTTGGCTCTCTGTTTACCTACTATTGGTGTATAGGAATGCTTGTAATTTTTGCCCATTGATTTTGTATCCTAAGACTTTGCTGAAGTTGCTTATCAGCTTAATGAGATTTGGGGCTGAGATGATGGGGTTTTCTAAATATACAATCATGTCATCTGCAAACAGAGACAATTTAATTCCTCTTTTCCTATTTGAATAGCCTTTATTTCTTTCTCTTGCCTGATTGCCCTGGCCAGAACTTCCAATACTATGTTGAATAGGAGTGGTGAGAGAGGACATCCTTGTCTTCTGCTGGTTTTCCAAGGGAATGCTTCCAGCTTTTGCCCATTCAGTGTGATGCTGGCTGTGAGTTTGACATAAATACCTCTTATTATTTTGAGATACGTTCCATCAATACCTAGTTTATGGAGTGTTTTTAGCATAAAGGGGTGTTGAATTTTATCGAGTGCCTTTTCTGCATCTATTGAGATAATCATATGGTTTTTGTCATTGGTTCTGTTTATATGATGGATTATATTGATTGATTTGCATATGTCGAACCAGCTTTTCATCCCAGGGATGAAGCCAACTTGATCGTGGTGGATAAGCTTTTTGATGTGCTGTTGGATTTGGTTTGCCAGTATTTTATTGAGAATTTCTGCATGGATGTTCATCAGGAATATAGGCCTGGAAATTTTTTTGTGTGTGCGTCTCTGCCAGGTTTTGGGATCAGGATGATACTGGTCTCATAAAATTAAAATTAGTTAGGGAGGAGTCCCTCTTTTTCTATTGTTTGGAATAGTTTCAGAAAAAAATGGTACCAGTTCCTCTTTGTACCTCTGGTAGAATTCGGATATGAATCTGTCTGGTCCTGGGGTTTTTTTTTTTTTTTTTTTTTGGTTGTAGGTTATCAATTACTACTTCAATTTCAGAGCTTGTTATTGTCTATTCAGAGATGCGACTTCTTCTTGGTTTAGTCTTGAGAGGGTGCATGTGTCCAGGAATGTATTCATTTCTTCTAGATTTTCTGGTTTATTTGCATAGAGGTGTTTATAGTATTCTCTGATGGTAGTTTGTATTTTTGTCAGATCAGTGGTGATATCCCGTTATCATTTTTTGGTGTGTCTATTTGATTCTTCTCTCTTTTTTTCTTTATTTGTCTGGCTAGTGCTGTATTTGTTTTTGTTAATTTTTTCAAAACTTCCTGGATTCACTGATTTTTTGAAGGGTTTTCTTGTGTCTCTGTCTCTTTAGTTTTGCTCTGATCTTAGTTATTCCTTGTGTGCTGCTAACTTTTGAATTTGTTTGTTCTTGCTTCACTAGTTCTTTTAATTGTGCTGTTAGAGTGTTGATTTTAGATCTTTCCTGCTTTCTCTTTGAGCATTTAGTGCTATAAATTTCCTTCTAAACACTGCTTTAACTGTGTCCCAGAGATTCTGTTACATTGTATCTTTGTTCTCATTGGTTTCAAAGAACTTATTTATTTCTAGTTTAATTTCATTATTTACCCAGTAGCCACTTAGTGGCAAGTTATTCAGTTTTCATGTAGTTGTGCAGTTTTGAGTGAGTTTCTTAATCCTGAGTTCTAATTTGATTTCACTGTGGTCTGAGCGACTGTTTGTTATGATTGCTATTCTTTTTCATTTGCTGATGAGTGTTTTACTTCCAATTATGTGGTCAATTTTAGAATAAGGGCAATGTGGTGCTGAGAAGAAAATACATTCTTTTGATTTGGGGTGGAGAGTTCTGTAGATGTGTATTAGGTCCACTTGGTCCAGAGCTGAGTTCAAGTCCTGAATATCCTTGGTAATTTTCTGTCTCATTGATCTGCCTAATATTGACAGTGGGATGTTAAAGTCTCCCACTACTATTGTGTGCAAGTCTTAAGTCTCTTTTTAGGTTTCTAAGAACTTGTTTTATGAGTCTGGTTGCTCCTGTATTGGGTACACATATATTTATTAACAGTCTTTTCTGTTATGTTGGGATCCTTTTACAATTATTATGTAATGCCCTTTCTTTGTCTTTTTGATCTTTGTTAGTTTAAAGTTCGAAACATCAAAGACTAGGGATGCAACCCTGCTCTTTTGTTTTCCATTTGCTTCAGAGATCTTCCTCCTGGCCTTTTATTGTGAGCCTATCTGTGTCTTTGAACGTGAGATGGGTCTCCTAAATACAGCACACTGATTTGTTTTGACTTTTTGTCCAATTTGTCATTCTGTGTTATGTTCTGTGTACGGTACTGGTTTTGTTATCGATTTGGTGCTCCTTCAGAGATCTTGTAAGGCAGGCCTGTGGTGACAAAATCTCTCGGCATTTGCTTGTCTGTAAAGAATTTTATTTCTCCTTTGCTATGAAGCTAATTTTGCAGGATATGAAATTCTGGGTTGAATATTCTTTTCTTTAAGAATGTTGAATATTGGCCCCCACTCTCTTCTGGCTTGCATGGTTTCTGCTGAGATCCACTGTTAGTCTGATGGGCTTCCCTTTGTGAGTACCCCAATCTTTCTCTCTGGCTGCCCTTAACATTTTTTCCTTCATTTCAATCTTGGTGAATCTGACGATTATGTGCCTTGGGGTTGCTCTTCTTGAGAAGTATGTTTGTGGTGTTTCCTGTATTTCCTGAATTTGAATGTTGGCCTGCCTTGCTAGTTTGGGGAAGCTCTCCTGAATAATATACTGAAGAGTGTTTTCCAACTTGGTTCTATTCTCCCCATCACTTTCAGGTACACCAATCAAATGTAGGTTTGGTCTTTTCACATAGTCCCATATTTCTTGGATGCTTTGTTCATTCCTTTCATTCTTTTTTGTCTCATCTTGTCTTCGTGCTTTATTTCATTAAGTTGATCTTCAATCTCTGATATCCTTTCTTCCACTTGATCAATTCAGCTATTGATACTTGTGTATGCTTCATGAAGTTCTCTTGTGGTGTTTTTTAGCTCCATCAGGTCATTTATGTTCTTCTCTAAACTGGTTATTCCAGTTAGCAATTTGTGTAACCTTTGTTCAAGGTTCTTAGCTTCCTTGTATTGGGTTAGAACATGCTCCTTAAGCTCAGGGAAGTTTGTTATTACCCACCTTCTGATCCCTACTCTTGTCAATTTGTCAAACTCATTCTCTGTCCAGTTTTGTTCCCTTGCTGGTGAGGAGTTGTGATAACTTGGAGGAGAAGAAGCATTCTGGTTTTGGAATTTTCCAGCCTTTTTGCACTGTTTTTCTCCTCGACTTCATGAATTTATCTATCTTGGGCCTTTGATGTTGGTGACCTTCAGATAAGATTTCTGTGTGGGCATCCTTTTTGTTGATGTTGATGGTATTCCTTTCTGTTTGTAAGTTTTCCTTCTTATAGTCAGGCCCCTCTGCTGCAGGTCTGCTGGAGTTTGCTGGAGGTCCACTCTAGACCAGTGGAGGTTGCAAAACAGCAAATATTGCTTACTGCTTCTTCCTCTGAAAGCTTCACCCCAGATGGGCACCCACCAGATGCCAGTGGGAGCTGTCCTATATGAGGTGTCTGTTGACCTCTGCTGGGAGGTGTCTCCCAGTCAGGAGCCACAGGGGTCAGGGACCCACTTGAGGGGGCAGTCTGTCCCTTAGCAGAGCTTGAGTGTTGTGCTGGGAGATCCACTGCTCTATTCAGAACTGGCAGGCAGGAACGCTTAAGTCTGCTGAAGCTGCACCCACAGCCACCCTTTCCCCCAGGCTCTCTGTCCTAGAGCAATGGGAGTTTTATCTATAAGTCCCAGACTGAGGCTGATCCCTTTCTTTCAGAGATGCCCTGCCCAGAGAGGAGGAATCTAGAGAGGCAGTCTGGCTACAGTGACTTTGTGGAGCTGCAGTGGGCTCTGCCTAGTTCGAACTTCCTGGCAGCTTTGTGTACATTGTGAGAGGAAAACCACCTACTCAAGCCTCAGTAATGGCACATGTCCCTCCCCCCACCAAGCTCAAGTGTCCCAGGTTGACTTCAGAGTGCTGTGCTAGCAGTGAGAATTTCAAGCCAGTGGATCTTAGCTTCCTGGGCTCCATAGGGGTGGATTCCGCTGAGCTAGACAACTTGGCTCCTTGGCTTCAGCCCCCTTTCCAGGGGAGTACATGGTTCTGTCTCACTGGCATTCCAGGTGCCACCGGGGTATGAAAAGAAAGTCCTGCAGCGAGTTCGGTGTCTGCCCAAAGGCCACCCAGTTTTGTGCTTCCAACCCAGAGATCTGGTGGTGTAGGCACCTGAGGGAATCACCTGGTCTGTGGGTTGTGAAGACTGGGAAAAGCATAGTATCTAGGCCAGAGTGCACCATTCCTCAAGGCACAGTCCCTCATGGCTTCCCTTGGCTATGGGAGAGATTTCCCCGACCCCTTGTGCTTCCCAGATGAGGCAACACCCCACCCTGCTTTGGCTTTCCCTCTGTGGGCTGCACCCACTGTCTAACCATTCCTAATGAGATATGGTGTGTACATCAGTTGGAAATGCAGAAATTACTCACCTTCTGCGTTGATCTCGCTGGAAGCTGCACACCAGAGCCACTCTTATTCAGCCATCTTGCCAGCCACTCCTTGAAATTAGGTTTCTTAACAAAACTGACAGAAAGTAGAATCCTTCCATTAGATCTACGGTGCAAGCTCAGCTCCAGATTGTCTTCTGAGCTGGAGCCAACTGGAACAGATATGGAACCACTATTAATGACTGCTGTCTCATTCTATGTGGATTCCTGTTTAGAACACCATTAAGTATGGAGTGTTTTCTATTTGCCTTACAGCTCACATGGAACTTGGGGTATGAACAGTGGAGTTTTGACCAAAAATTTTAAGCCATATATGAGATCTATTCTTTTCTACTCCTTTAAACAACAGATCTAATGTCTATTACCATAAATTATTATTGCCTATTTAAAATCTTTATGTAGTTGAAATCATTCAGTGTGAACTCCTTAGTGTCTAGACTATTTTCCTCAATAGGTTTTAGATATTCGTCTGTGTAGCTGCATGAATCAAAATTCTGTTCATATTTTAATACCAAGGGGTATTACATAGCATGAACATATCACAATGAACTTATTCAATTTAAGTGGCTGATGGACAATTAAGTGATGTCTTATTTTGGTTAATGTGAGTAAATGTAATAAAACAATCACATCCAAGTCTACTTGTGATAGCTGGGTCTTAGAGAACATAAAAAATAAGTTAAAAACAAAAGACATTCTTGAACTATAGAACTACAAATACCACCTGCTTTATTTGTGTACACCAGAAAGAGATGTTATACAGTAAATATCATCTGATGTTATTATGTGTACTGGTAATAATGGCTCCAGATTACCATTGGTTAAGACTGTAGAAAATAATAGTAGTTTTATAACAATGCGATAATAATAACTATATTGCTTCTGAAGAATGTGAGCTATCACTTTTGTTTTGAGAATATGTGGTGGAGAGGAGAATGCTTAACTTCTCTCCTCTGGTCCCTCTACTTTAACATTCATTCCCCATACTGTACTACAACTTTCTGATGCAATGTAGTGACTGGTGATAACTTCAAATGTTATCTTTCCTAGCAGTATTTTTATTTTTGAAAATGTTTAAAATAGATGGCAAAAATTAAATTACAGGCATACCACAGAGATTCTGTTCCAGACACTACAACAAAGTGAATATTGAAACAAGATAAACCACATGAATATTTTGGTTGATCAGTATATAAATGTTATATTTATACTACACTGCAGTCTATTAAGAGTGCAGCAGACTTATGTCTGAAAAAAGTATATGCCTTAGTTAAAAATATCATATTACTAAAAAATGCTAACGATCATCTGAGCCTTTAATGAGTCATAATTTTTGCTGCTGGAGGGTCTTGCCTTGATCTTGATGGCAGCTGAATGGTCAGGGCGGTGGTTGCTGAAGGTTGAGGTGGCTGTAGCAATTTCTTAAAATAAGATAACAATGAAGTTTGCAATGTAGATTGACTCTCTTTTCATGAATAATTTATTTGTAGCGCGTGATGCTATTTGATAGCATTTTACCTATAGTAGTTCTTTCCAAATTGGAATAATACTCTCAAACACTACTGTTGCTTTATCAACTAAGTTTACTTAACATTCAAAATTCTTTCTTATCATTTCAGCAATGTCCACAGCATCTTCACAAAGAGTAGATTTCATTTTAAGAAATCATATTTATTTGCTCGTTGTACCAGTCCATTTTCATACTACTGATAAAGACGTACCTGAGACTGAGGAATTTACAAACGAAAGGGGTTTATTAGACTTACAGATCCACGTGGTTGGGGAGGCCTCAAAATCATGGCAGAAGGCAGGGAGAGGAGCAAGTCATATCTTATGTGGATGGCAGCAGGCAAAGATAGAGAGAGCTTGTGCAGGGAATCTCCTCTTTATAAAACCATCAGATTTCATGAGATCCAATCACCATCACTAGAACAGCAGGAGAAAAATTCACCCTCATAATCCAATTATCTTTCACTGGATCCCTCCCATGACATATGAGGATTGTTGGAGCTACAATTCAAGATGAGATTTGGGTAGGGACACAGCCAAACCATATCATTTCACCCTGGCCCCTCCCAAATTTCATGTCCTCATATTTCAAACCCAATCCTGCCTTCATAAGAGTCCCCAAAAGTCTTCACTCATTTTAGCATTAACCCAGAAGTCCACAATTTAAAGTCTCATCTGAGACAAGGCAATTACCTTCTGCCTAGCAGCCTATAAAATCAAAAGCAAGCTAGTTACTTCCTAGATACAATGGAGGTACAGGTATTGGGTAAATATACTCACTCCAGATGGGAGAAACTGGCCAAAGCAAAGGGGGTACAGGACCCATGCAAGTTCAAACTCCAGCGGGGCAGTCAAATCTTAAAGCTCCAAAAAGATCTCCTTTGACTCTACGTCTCACATACAGGTCGTGCTGATGCAAGAGACAGGTTCCCATAGTCTGGAGAAGGTCCACCCCTGTGGCTTTGCAGAGTACAGGCTCCCTCCTGGCTGCCTTCACAATCTGGCATTGAGTGTCTGTGGCTTTTTCAGGTGCACAATGCAAGCTGTCAGTGAATCTACCATTCTAGGGTCTGGAGGACGGTGGATCTCCTCTCACAGCTCCACTAGGTGGTGGTCCAGTAGGGACTCTGTGTGGGGGCTCCCACCCCACATTTCCCTTCTACACTGCCCTAGCAGGGGATCTCCATGAGGACCCCGCCCCTAGAGGAAACTTCTGCCTAGGCATCCAGGTATTTCCATACAGCTTCTGAAATTTAGGTGGAAGTTTCTAAACCTCAATTTTTAACTTTGCGCACCTGCAGGCTCAATACCACATGGTAGGTACTAAGGATTGAGGATTGCACCCTCTGAAGTCATGGCTCAAGATCTACATTGACCCCTTTTAGCCGTAGCTTAAGTGGCTGGGATGTGGGGCACCAAGTCCTTAGGCTACACACAGCACGGGGACTCTGGGCCTGGCCCACAGAAACACGTTTTCCTCCTAGGCCTCTGGGCCTGTAATAGGAGGGGCTGCTGTGAAGACCTCTGACATACTTGGAGACATTTTCCCCATTGTCTTGAGGATTAACAGTTGGCTCCTCATTACTTTTACAAATTTCTATTGCTGGCTTGAATTTCTCCTCGGAAAATGGGATTTTCTTTTCTATGACATTGTCCGGCTGCAAACTTTCTGAACTTTTATTCTCTACTTCCCTTATAAAACTTATTTCCTTTAACAGCACCCAAGTCACATCTTGAATGCTTTGCTGCTTAGAAATTTATTCCACCAGCATGCCCTAAATCCTCTCCCTCAAGTTCAAAATTTCACAAATCTCTAGGGCAGGGGCAAAATGTCACCAGTATCTTTGCTAAAACATGACCACAGTCACCTTTGTTCCAGCTCCCAACAAGTTCCTCATCTCCATTGAGACTACCTCAGCCTGGATTTTATTGTCCATATTGCTATCAGCATTTTGAGCAAAGCCATTCAACAAGTCTCTAGGGAGTTCCAAACTGTCCCACATTTTCCTGTCTTCTTCTGAGCCCTCCAAACTGTTTCAACCTCTGCCTGTTACTCAAGTGACTCCAACGTCACTTCCACATTTTTGGGTATCTTTACAGCAGCACCCCACTGCTGGTTCCAATGTGTTGTATTAGTCCATTTTCATCCTGCTGATAAAGACATACCTGAGACTGAACAATTTACAAAAGAAAGAGGTTTATTGGACTTACTGTTCCATATGGCTGGGGAGGTCTTACAATCATGGTGGAAGGCAAGGAGGAGCAAGTCATATTTTACATGCATGGCAGCAGGCAAAGAGAGAGAGAGCTTGTGCAGGGGATCTCCTTGTTATAAAACCATCAGATCTCATGAGACCCAATCACCATCACAAGAACAGCAGGATAAAAACCTGTCCTCATGACCAAATTATCTCCCATTGGGTCCCTCCGTGGCACATTGGGATTGTGGGAGTTATGATTAAAGATGAGATTTGAGTGGGACACAGCCAAACCATATCACTCAGGCATCAGAAATAATTTCTTAGCTGTTAAACTTTTATTATAAAATTGCAGCATTTCAGTCACATTGTCAGGCTCCACTTCTAATTCTGTTTCTCTTGCTATTTCTACCACATCTGCAGTTACTTTCTCCACTGAAGTGTTGAACTGCTTCCTCACAGTCATCCATGAGGTTTGGAATCGACTTTTAATTTTCTGTTAATGCTGGTATTTCTACCTTCTCTCATGAATCTCAACTGTTCTTAATGACATCTGGAATGTTATGTTCTTTCCAGGAGTTTTATACTTTTCTTTGTGCAGGTCCATCAGAGGAATCATTATCAATGGTAGCTATAGTCTTATAAAACATATTTCTTAAGTAATAAGACTTGAAATTTGAAATTACTCCTTGTTCCATGGGCTAAAGAATGCATGTTGTATTGACAGGCATAAAAACAACATTCACCCCTTTGTATATCTCTATGAGAACTCTTGAGTCACTAGGTGTGTTGCCAATGAACAGTAATATTTTCAGTGGAGACTGTTTTTCTCAGCAGTTGGTCTCAACAGTGAGTTGAATATATTTGGTAAACCATAGTGTAACAGACGTGCTGTCATCCAGGCATTGTTATTTCATTTATAAAGGACAGGCAGAATCAATTTAGCATAATTAGTATGGACCCTAAGATTTTTCAGATTGTAAATTAGCACTGGCTTCAACTTAGAGACACCAGTTGCACTTCATAAAATTGAAGAGTTTGAAGTCAAGGCTGGAGTGGTCTCAGATGGAGATAAGAAACTTATTAGTAACTTGAGTAAAAGTCATTCTTGCTATGCTTTAGCAAAGAGACTGGAGGCATTTTGTCCCTGTCCTAGAGATCTGTGAAACTTTGAACTTGAGAGTAATAATTTAGGGTATCTGGCAGAAGAAATTTCTAAGCAACGAAGTGTCAAGATGTGAATTGGCTGCTTCTAAAAGTATATGCTCATATGTATGTGCAAAGAAATGATCTGAAACTGTAAATTATATTTAACATGGAAGCAGAACATAGATAGGTGTTTGGAAAATTTGCAGCCCAACCATGTAGTAGAAAAGATAAACACATTATTTGGGGAAGAATTTATGCTGGCTGAAGAAGTTTGCTTAAGTAAAGGGGAGCAAAAACAATGGCAGGAATGCCTGGAATGCATTTCAGAGAACTTCAGGACAGTCCCTACCATCACAGGCCCAGCGGCCTAGGAGGACAGAGTGGTTTTGTGGGCTGGGCCCAGGGCTCCACTTTCTGGTGCTACATCAGGACACTACTCCCTGTGTCCCAGCCACTCCAGCTTCAACATAGCTAACAGGGCACTAGATATGCCCCTAGCCACACTATTCTAGAGGGTGTGAGCCACAATTTTCCACTGCAGGTGTGCAGAGGGCAAATTTTGAGGCTTGGGAACCTCTGCATAGATTTCAGAGGATGTATGGAAATACCTGAATGCCCAGGCAGAAGTCTGCTGCAGGGGTGGAGTCCTCATGTAAACCTATAGTAGGGCAGTGTGGAGGGGAAATGTAGGACTGGAGCCCCCACACAGAGTCTCCTCTGGGGCACTGCGTAGTGGAGCTGTGAGAAGAGTATCACTGTCCTCCAGACCCTTGAATAGCAGATCCACCTATTGCTAGACATGGAGTCAAAAGAGATTAAGCTTTAAGAATTAATGGCCTTCCTGCTAGGTTTTAGACTTGTGTGGGGCCTGTAGTCCCTCTGGAACTACTTCTGCCTTTTGAAAAGGGTTTATTTACCTAATGTCTATAACTCCATTGTACCTTGGAAGGAACTAACTTTTTTATTTTACTGGGTCATAGGAAAAAGGGACTTGCCTTGTCTCAGATGTGACTTTGAACTGTGGACTTCTGAGTTAATGCTGAAATTAGTTAAGACATTGGAGAACTTTTGATAAAGGGTGTTGTATTTTGCAATGTGAAGAGAACATGAGATTTGGGAGGGGCCTGGAGTAGAATGATATAGTTTGAATTTGTGTCCCCACCCAAATCTCAAGTCAAATTGTAATTCCCAGTGTTGGAGGTAGAGCCTAAAGGGAGGTGAATGGATTACGATGGCAGTTTCTAATGTTTCAGCACCATTCCCCAGTGCTGTCCTATGACAGAATTCTCCCAAGATCTACTTGTTTAAAAGTATGTAGCATCTCCTGCCCCTGCTCTACGTTCCTCCTGTTCTTAGCATGTAAGACATGTTTGCTTCCTTTTCACCCTCCTTCATGATTTTAAGTTTCCTGAGGCCTTCCCAGCTATGCTTCCTGTATAGCCTGCAGAACTGTGAGTCAATTAAACATGTTTTTCTTATATACTACCCAGTCTCAGATAGTTCTTTATAGCAATGTGAGAATAAACTAATACCCTTCATCACCCAGCTCAGTCATTTCTAGCTTTTGATTTAAAGTGAGAGAAATGAAACTCTGTCATGCAAACTTAGAGGCCATTGTAGTGTTATTAGTTAGACTAATTTCAGTGTTGATCTGTCTCATGGAATAGAGAGGCCCAAAATGAGGGAGGGAGAGAGATGGTAGAACAGCTGGTCAGTGGGGCAGTCAGAACACACATAACATTCATCAATTAAGTTTGCCAGCTTATATGGGTGCAGTTGGTGATGTCCCAAAGCAATTACAATAGTAACACGAAGGATGACTAATCACAGATCACCACAACAGATGTAACAATAATGAAAAGTTTGAAGTGTTGTGAGGATTACCAAAATGTGACACAGAGACACAAAATAATCACATGCTATTGGAAATAAAGTGCTGATACACTTATTCAATGCAGACTTGCCACAAATATCTAATTTTTAAGAAACTCACTATCTGTGAAGCATAATAAAGTGAAGCACACTAAAATGAGGTATGCCTGCATAAGATATGTTTAGGAGGAAAATACTTTCTCTTAATTACGACTATTGACCCTTAATTTCACTTTGTAAAGGCAATTATGCCCATCAGCTTTAGTATTAAATCCTCTATATTTCCATCCATGACATTTTACTAACATTAAAATATTGAATAGCTTGAATATTTATATGACATGATTCAAAGATCAAAACAATCTGAAAAATAAATAACAAAATTAACCCTTCTCATTCATCACACCCTGTTCCAATCCAGCAAAAGTAAACACATTTTTCAATTATCAAGTATTTTCCCAGAAAATGTTTAGGCATCATAAAATTTACCATCTTAATTATTTTTAAGTGTACAGTTCAGTAACGTTAAGTACATTTACACTGTTGTACAATTAATCTACAGAACTACTTTTATCTTACAGAATTTAAATTTATTAATCAACTCTGCACTCACACACCCCTCCCAGACCTGGGAAACCACTCCCCTATTTTCTGTCTCTATGAGTTTGATTATTTATGTACTCATGCAACAGGAATCATTGATACAGTATTTGCCTTTTTGTTTCTGACTTATTTTATTTAGCATAATGTCCTTGCAGTGCATCTACATTGCAGAATATATCAGAATTTTTCTCCTTCTTAAGGCTGAATAATATCCCACTGTATGTATATACCACATTTTTTCTATTCACGTATCCACTGATAGATGTTTGGGCTGTTTCCACCTTTTGGCTATGTAAATAATACCTCTGTGGCTACAGATATGCTGTTCTTAGGAAAGCGCCTCTCTTCCTAATTCTGCATGTATAGTCTCTTACCACACAGATGTATAGAGGAATGAGTTTGTGGTAGGAGATGTATAAGTGACGATCATTGTTCAAACTTGCCAGAATCAAAATCAGCCTCATCAATGAACTGATTAATTTTCAGTTTTGTTATTATATATTACATATGGAAATTTTTCTCTGTTTCAAATTTAAAGATTGGGAAAGTATCTAATGTCATATTAACTTCTAACATTAGGGTTGACTAGAAGCATACAAAAGGCAAAACAATTCATAACTAGAAGAGTATAAAAGGCAAAACAATATATGTGTACTTGGCCACAGTTAAAGCAATCTAACAAATACATTGTCCTCTTTTTTATTTTTAAAGTATTGCTTTGAATGTGATGCTTGTTTGTGTATATGGTGTATATGATATTTCTCTAGTTTTATAGGAAGTTAAAACTTGATGTAGCACCAAAAAGCACCACTAAAAGAGCACTATTCTAGCAGCGGCAGGCAATTTTCTTTTAAAATATGTTAATTCTAATGTACAACATCAGTTTCATTAAAAAACTTTCTCTTGTGAGTTATTTGTCTCCGAAAATTTCATTAAAATTAAGAGTAGCAAGAAAATAAAAAATCAAAATCTAATCTGAAATTTACTGCAGGGTGTTTTCTTTTAAAGCTATATATGTGTTTGTTATACGTTATAAAATAAGAGAGAGATAGTGGCCTCCAGATACTGGGATACTAAAGTATGCCTATTAGGAAACTAATATATTGAAACATATACTATTTTATTAGATTTGCTAATATGTACTTCAATGGAACGCCCAAAAACTTTGACAAGGGCAAAGTCAATACCAACCCATCCTTATTTATAATAATTTTATTCTTAAGACTCAATAGCCTTATAAAGTATAACATATGTTACAGATAACAAAACTAATGTATGATTAGACTGTAGAGACTCCTAGTAACCTGCCTACCATGTAGTCTCCCACTTTGTTTTATTTAGAAAACTATACTAAGATGTGGACATATCCCAGGTTATTAAGTTACATTTCTGAACAGAAATTTTTGGATTCTGCTTCCAAGAAACCACCTTATAAAGGGCTGACTGTTACAGTACTCTCCTCTTTTATGCTTGTCCCTTTCTCCTTGTGGCATCCTAGAGCATGGATCTGATGATTAGAGTTATAATGGCTGTTTCACGAAAATAAGGCAATCCTTGAGTTTGGAAACTTGTCACAAAGATTGTGGAACAGATAAAAAGTGGTGGATTCCTGATAACTGCAGAAATTTCTTAGACACTATATTAGCACTGACCTGCTGTATCTGGAATCTTTTCACATGAAAGAAACATTTAACAATCTACTCTCTTTAAGAAAGTATTATTTGTTTTTATGTTGTTATTATTTTGTTGTTTTACAGAGATAAATTTAATAGTAACTGGCATAAAGTTTCATACCTGGAAATGTCTTTTGCAAGAACAAAACATCAATAGAATTGACTCAGTGGAGATGATAAGGCAAATACTAAGCACTCAATATTACAGGCTGTAGAGTTGATCACTTTCTTTATGTGATAGTAAAATGTTTGTTCAAACTGTTGGCTGCTGTATATTTGGAATCAGATAACATGCCAACCAAGGTTGCACTATTACTACCTGATCTACAATTGTAGACAATTTTAAAATGTAGTGTATACTCAATCTTGATGCTTTTGACTGACAAACTGAAGCTAGAATCAGTAGGGAAGTGAGCAGAGAACAGGAAGGCTTGAGAAATTTATCTGCCAATAGCTCGCAGTCTAATTTCACTGTGAGCTCATTAATTTGAAATGTAGCAGGGATGAAAAAGACAAATTCTACTGTATTCCAACCTGGTATATTCACCAATATTGGCTGTTAAGGGGCAGCATTAGTTAGAGATAACACTGCGGTCCAATGCTTGTAAGCAATTTTCTTAAGCGTCCTCTTACTACACAACTGCACACCGATAAAGGTTAGAATAAGGTATAACATTCCCACCTAGCCAGTTATTTCAAGTGGATTCAAAATAATCAATAGAAGTATGAAGAACACGAAAGTCAATAAGTGAAAGGCGAGAATGTTCAGTCTTCACAACTATATCTGGATGAGAAGTTTAGCTGTGGTTATTTACACATAGAATTGATTGGACAAAATACACCAGACAATTGCTAACGTTTACAAGTATTGTACAGCCACTGCTAAGACAGCTTTAATTTTCTTAAAGAGAATCCAAGGTTCTCTGAACCTTAGCTGGAAGAGATGGGCAGGCCCTCCAAAAAGTATCTTTCCCTATGTACATATCAGATGTGACCATGGATGAAAACAGACATGTGGCCAGGCAGTGGCTCACGCCTGTAATCCCAGCTACTTGGGAGGCTGAGGCAGGAGAATCTCTTGAACTCGGGAGGCAGAGGTTGCAGTGAGCTGAGATCATACCACTGAACTCCAGCCTGGGCAACAAGAGAGAAACTCCATTTCAGAAAAAAAAAAAAAAAAAAAAGAAAGAAAGAAAACAGACATGGAAGAACTTCACAAAGAGCAAGACAGAAACCACAGAGGATAATAGGTAAGAAGGTTTGCCACAGAAGGCAGGCACATGTACTACAGGATTTGTTAAGTGAGGACTTTCCTCCATGGGCAGGGAAGAGCGTGCTCAGTCTTGCTTCTTTGATCAGGTACTCTATTTTCCAGTTTCCCTTCTACAAATGAGAGTTTTTATTTCCGTTTCCTGATAATTTCCACCTCCGTATTGAAGGGCGTTGGTGGCTGAGTTTGTGTGAGTCTAAGTTGTATCTTTGAGGCCAAAATATTGTAGCCTCCAGATCCACTTAGACATTTACTAATGCTCATGGGTATCTGCAATGAACTTCATGGTTCTGAAGCAGGAAAGTTTCCCTGATCCCTTTGTGGAGGGGAGCTGGAGTGTACAGGTGCTAAAACTAGTCAGCCTCTTCTGTGCCAGCAGGGGCCAACTCCACTCGCTGGGGTCCCCCTGCATTCCACTCCCTGCAAGAGGGGGAGCACAGGTGACCTGGTATAGGACCTGGGGCGAGCACTTTTGTTTGCCAGCAGGAGCAAAATTCTGTGCAGCCCCGCAGCAGCCTGTAAGGGGGTGCCTGCAACCACTGAAGCCCCAGAGTGTTATGGTAAGTGCTCTTTTAGCTTTGCCATCTGCGGATGACTTAAGTGTTAACAGCTCAGTGGAGGGTCAGTGTGACAGCCTTTTGCACCTGCACCAGAGCTCTTGACCAGCACTCGGTAGGAACGAGGTCACATAACAAATTAAAGATGGTAAATGTCGGGATTGTATTGCCAGTAAAAGTGGTTCTCAGTGGGAAGGGGAGCTAAAAAGGGGATGGAGTGGGAAGATAACCTTCCCCCAGAGTCTAACCATCCACAACCTCGCTCCTCTTGGAAGCAAGTGATCAAGCTGTTCCTCTGAAGTCAATCTGCTTCTCTCCAACATCCAAACAACCATAGTCTCTAACGTCCCACTGCTTCTCCTCTTCTCCTCTCTCTCTCCTGGTGGAGCCTGGGGCTTTTATGGTTTTGGAAAAGGCAAGATTCAAGCAGGAAAACAGGAATGCATGTTCTCCTTTTGGGCCACGGTTCCAGGCTTGAGGGTGAGGCACTCACTAGGGACTCACCCTCTTCTGCCCCGAATTTCCTTGCCTTCTGTCCCTATCAGTTCCATAGAAGAAATTCGGCTAACCTACTAAGAACTCAGATAAAAAATACTTCCCAATTGGTTTGAAAGGAGGAGTTTGAATGCTTATATTTCTTTCATCTTACCTTATAATCTCCCTGTTTCTTTCTATAGATGCAGTTGTTATAATGATGCAAGAGTAGCGACCTACACTGGTACAAAATGTGAATGATTGCTATGGCCCTTACAAACTCATGTTGAAGGATTGCCATTGGGAATGGGATTCAGATAGTGCAATACCTAATCTTAAATTACAAAATGAATACAATACAAGCAGTAGTATCTCTTAATATAATTTACACTATATTGACATCTGTTTACGTGACACAACTAGTAAAATGAAGTGTTCAAATGAAAACAAAAAAGCACCCAATAATGATGCAGGTTAGTTAGAGCAGATATTAGATTCGTCTAATCTAAATATTTCATCACAAATTTCTTCTGCTAGTGAGATGCTTTATATCAGTCTTTTCTATAGATCATATTCAAGACCCTCTTCAAGGACAAATGGCAACACCAGGTAGAATTGATGATACCTTGTGTTCAAAATTCCATCTCTGAATTTGTGTTTTAAAATCATAAATAGAAAAACTATGCAATATTAATGGCATATTATGCACTAGAATCACATGGTATACTATTATTGTACCATTTCTTTAATTACTTTTACTATTTTAAAAATCTATTTTATTGATTTTAAGTATTTTTCCACATCTATTTTTCTTTCTTCCTTTATCCTTCCTTTCTTTTCTTTTTATCCCAGTACTGTATTACTCAACGGTCTTCATTCTTTTCTTATCTTTTTATCCTTCTTGATGGACTAACACAGTAGCCAGTAATGTCACATGATTATTATAATTAAAATTGATATTTGTTCAAATTACGTAAAATTTAAAATAAACCTCCTCAGTTGCACTAATGCCCTTCAAGTGCTCAATAGCCACACATAGGTGAAGCCTATCTGAATGGATAACAGAAATGTAGGACATTTCCATGAATATAGAAGTTCTACTGGACAGTATGCAAGAATGGTTTACCAAAAGGTGTGATAAAACAATAAGGAGAGGGATGAGCTAGGAGGAAAAGATTAGAGTAACTGATTTCAAATACATAGTAATGCCAGATACTTGATGTTTCTTTCTTCGATTAGAAGAAAAGAAAGAAGGACAGAGTGTGGATGTATATGAGGTAGTACCCCCTGATGAGGGTAAAACAATGTATACCACAGACTGATTTGTAATACTGATCAAATGAAAACAAAAATGAAGTGCTCTTTGACTTGGGTTAGTTAAATAAAATATATAATGTAAATGTACTAAAATATATTACGATCATGCTTTTAAAGAATATTTAATGATCTATGAAAATGTTATGTTAAGTGGAAATTCTAAGTTAGAATTTTAAAAGCATGATTCCAGATTTGTGCTATAAAATGCTCATGTATTTATATAGCTATAGATATAGACATTTGTACAAATATACATATTGTTATATTTTTATATAGATCTATAGACATTTTTGTGTGTGAATGTATGTGTGTATTTAGGATTAATATGTAGGTAGAAAGATGGAAAAGAGAAAGAGAAAAAGTAGCAGAGAATGAGCCTAATTATATAAAAGACATTGTGTAAGATGCATTATCTAATTTATCTCATTAACTATTTAAAACCTATGAAATAATAATATTCTCTTTTCTACAGATTGGGTAATTGGACTTAGATAAATTAAATACCTAATGTATAGTAAAAGCGAGTGTAAGCGGAAGAGCCAATGCTGGCTCACTGCAAAGGCTACCATAGAAATCAAATTGAAAGAAAATAATAGTCATACATACGTCCAAATGATTACATTATATGGAGTTGAAAAAAATCTTACAGACCTTTCAACTCTACAATTGGTATGTATTTGTCTTAACTACCTGCAGGGGGAGCAATTGTAAAACGTTGCTAATCAAATGTACGTGTTCATAGTTTTCTATTTTATGACTCTGCCACTATTTATGGTCAATGATGTTCCATCTAAATTCTTGCTACTACCAACCTAAGACCACACATATCTGGAAATGTATAGGTATGTGAGTTATTCTAGTATGCCTAAGGATGGAATCGCTGAACAAGAATGTATTTACCTATTTAAGTTTCCTAGATAGTGTCATACACGATTTCAAAGAGCACCGCTATTCCACACTCTCTGCAACTCTTCTCCACGCATTTACCAATCCAGTAGGGATCAAATATTGTCTCTTCATGATAAATTTGCTTGTATGTGGTAACTAATAAATTTGCTTGTAATGTGGTAACTAAGGTGTTTCTTAATAGGCATAATATTTATGCACGGCTTCTGTTCTGTTAATTGCCCATTTTGCTGTGACATCATTTTTGTGTGTTTTCAAGTAAATATAATATATTCGGCTATCAATCCTTTATTGATCACACATGGATCTTCTTGACTGTGTTTTTTTTAAGTTATTCACAGTGTCTTTTGATAAGTAGAAGTTTATTATTAATTATAGTGTAATCCAATATATCAAATCTTTCCTTTTTGATTAATATGTTTTTTGCATTTTGTTTAGAAAATCATTCCAAGACAGATATAAAAATATTTTCTTCTAGAAATAAATATTTTATAGATACATAGATATTCTCTTCTTAATTTTTTAAATTATTTTAGCTTCTTAATCAACAAAAATGAATTTTGTGAATTTATATGAGGTAGAAATTAAATGTATCTTTTCCCCATATGGTTAACCGTTTATTGAATCATTCCCATTTCTGTACTCTCTGTCCTGTTCCACAGGTCTTTATAATCACACTTTTAAAAGTACTATATCTTATTACAAAGAACAGATGTCTAATAGGAAAATCTTGCACATCCTTTTTTCTATTATGGGTATCTTGTCTTTTATTATCTTTGAAATTATTTCAAAATATTTCATTGTCTCTCCAAATATGTTTTCTTCTCAATTCTCTCATCTTCTCCCGGGATTCCAATTTCACAAAAATAATATTTGATATTGTCCCACTGTTCCTGAATGTTCTGTTCTATTTTGGGGGGGTGGGGGTAGGGGCTGTTTTTTTGTATTTTTAAAATGACTACTTCATATTGTATTTCAGTTTAAATAATTTTTATTAGTTTATTATCAAAGCCACTGTTGTTTTTTTCCTAGACTGTACTGATTATACTGATAAGTACACTAAAGTGATTCTTCACCTGTATTTCTGGGTTTCTGCTCTGTAACATTTCCATTTGATTCTTTCTTACAGTTTTCATCCTCTGCTGAAATTACACGTTTGTTTTTGCATTGTATCCATTTTTTCTTTTGAAGTCTTTAACATATAAATCACAGTTAATTGAATTTACTGTGTGGTAATTTTAGTATCTGCATCATATCTGAGTCTGTTCCTGTTGACGGTTTTGTCACTACTGTGTGCAGTGTTTCTTACTTTTTTGCATTTTTTTTTTTGGTTGAAATTGGGAGATCCTGTGTATTACAGTAGAGATTGAAGTAAATTACATTTAAGTGAAATATAGGCAGAAATCCTCGTTCACTAGGGCATTAGCATAAGAAATTGAGTCTATCTAGTCTTAAATTGAACTGAGTTTGTTTTTCATTGTTGCTGCCATTACCCTCAGTGCACCACTGACTTCTAACTCCTAAAGCAATACCTAGTGCTTGGTATGCCTGCTAGTTTGCTAGACTGTTTTTTCTCACTGTCCCTGCTCTACCCTTGGTTTTGGCCTTCACAAGGCACCTGTACCTCAGACAGGGTCTTTATTCATATCCTTGCACCTCCTGTGCAACTGGCAGCTTGCTGTTTCTGGTCACTTGATGTTTGCTCATCTGATGGTTAGACACGGGGTGCTTCTCTCATTGTGGCCATGACCCAATCTCAGGTCTCATGCTTCTGGATCTTAGGTCAGGTATTGGCTTCTTTGTGTGTATATGTGTTTCACATAACCTTGCCTCTCCATTAGTGGTAGGAGACCGCTAATTGTCTGAGCGTAAGATATAGTCAATCTTCTCTCTTAAGGGAAGATTTTTTCCTAGTCTTTTTTTTTTTTTCTTAATAGATGGGTCTTGCTCTGTTGCCCAGGCTGTAGTGCTGTGGTGTGATCATGGCTGACTACAGCCTCTACCTCCCAGGCTCAAGTGATCCTCTCACATCAGCCTCCAAAGTAATTGGGACTATAGGTGTGCACCACCACACCTGCCTTTTTGTTTATGTATTTTTTTTTTAAATAGAGACTGGATCTTACTGTGTTGCCCAGCCTCGTCTTAAACTCATGGACTCAAGCAGTCCTCCTGCCTCGAACTCCTTCAGTGGTAGGATTACAGCTGTGAGTCATTGCATCCTGCCTAATAAATCTTTACCTGCTTTTTGTGAGGGACAGGATTTATTGGTCTTCCCACGGGCTTAAGGCTTTTGCTATCTATGAGAGTACATCTTGTCTGTTTTTACTGTTTTTCCCACAGATAACAGCTACCTTCTCCCTTCAGTCTGTGACATCAAATCCTGTCCCCTCACTCCCATTCTATCCTAGTGTTTCTCCTAAGTGATGTCACTGTCTTTAGAGAAGAGCCTGAAAGTAGGTGAGAACTCCTTACAAGTGCATAGATCCCTGGAATTTTATACTTTTATAATTTCATATATTCATACATTGTATGTTGAGTCCCCAAAACTACCCCTAGGTTTGGTGATTCACTAGGAAGACTCACAGGACTCAGAATATAGCTATATCCACGGCTATAATGCATTACATTGAAAAGATACAAAGCAAAATGCTGACGAGTTGATGGGTGCAGCACAGCAACATGGCACAAGTATACATATGTAACAAACCTGCACGTTATGCACATGTACCCTAGACTTAAAGTATAATAATAATAAA
Organism: Papio anubis; assembly: GCF_008728515.1. Taxonomy (NCBI): domain Eukaryota; kingdom Metazoa; phylum Chordata; class Mammalia; order Primates; family Cercopithecidae; genus Papio; species Papio anubis. Next base: position 12,956,042 of record NC_044979.1, read on the forward strand.
AAATAAAAATAAAAAATCAGCAAAAGGAAAAGGGGCATGGGTGAAATCTGGAGGAAATCAGGCACAAGCTTCCAAGAGTCCGCTCCTATGGAAGTCACATAGGACGTGCTTAATTCCCCCAGCAATGATTCCCGATAACTCCTGTGAAATGTGATCTATCAGGATGCTCATAAGAGACTCACTGCCCAAGTTTTATATTGGGTTATGTAGGCACCCTCCGACTAACACATATCAAAATGCCAGACACTTGGGAGAAAAGCAGGTGTTCAACGTAAATCACACTGTTTGCATAATTCAGGCACAGTCATCCATTTTTATTAGAGAATTATGGAAACTCCTCAAACCCAACTTCCCAGACACCAAAGTCCAACCGTACAAGCATGCCTTTAATGAAAGCAATCTCAAATCTGCTATGCTCTTTTCTGCACACTTGTTCTTTAGCAATTAGGCAAACACTTTTTAACAATTTTTTTTTTCAGTTTTTATAATGGTTCTTTCTTTCTCCTATGCTCTAACACAGAGGGCTCAAATTTCAGATCTCATCACTCCTTTGAACTGTCACTTTCCCTAGATTTTTGGACTATTTCATTGCCCTGCAGCCTCATGTCTCTGATGAGATCTAGAAAAATTAGAAATTTGTGGCCAGGTGCAGTGGCTCACGGCTGTAATCCCAGCACTTGGGGAGGCCCACATGAGGGTGGATTGCATGAGGTCAGGAATTCGAGACCAGCCTGGCCAACATGGTGAAACCCTGTCTCTACTGAAAAATAGAAAAATTAGCCAAGTGTAGTGGCGCGTGCCTGTAATCCCAGCTACTTGGGAAGCTGAGGCAGGACAATTGCTTGAAGCCAGGAGGTGGAGATTGCAGTAAGCTAAGATCATGCCACTTCACTCCAGCCTGGGCGACAGAGCAAGACTCCATCTCAAAAAAATAAAAAATTTAAAATAAACAAATAAAAGTAAAAAAATAGAAAAATTGTATCTTTTTTGTAGCTACAGTGGTAGTTACGCTGTTTCCAGCTTTCTGCATTCTAAGTTAAAGCCAGAAACCATGATAGGTTTTTAAATATCTAATGTATTTAGACTTCTAAAATGTTGCCTATTAATTACTGATTTTTAATTTTTTTGTTTCATATTCAGGGATTAAAGCAAATATTATACTAATTCATGGGCGTGACATTTCTTTAGCTTTCTTATGGTTCAATAGGTGGACAGTTTTTGAAATGTCAATATGTGCATTCTTTAATTGCTAGGTACAGGATGCTACATGACCTATTAAATCAAATCTGTTAGTTGTTTTGTTCACAATATTTCTGTCATTTGGGTTTACAGAAAAATGACATCAACATATTTTAATAAAACTACTAGTTACCTGTTAAATTTATTACTAAGGTTGAATAGGTAATGCTGATATTAATAATAAGAGTAAGAGTAATATTTTCAAAGACCAACATACAGTCAATCTTCGATATTTATGCATTTTGTATTCCCAATTTTTGTATTTACTAAAATTGATTTGTAATATCCAAATCAATACTTATGCCAGTTTCTCAGTCACTCATGGACATGCACATGCCCAGAACTGAAAAAAAAAAAAAAAAAACTGATGCTGCCGACATAGATGTGTGTTCCCAGCTGAGGTCAAAGTCATCCTCTGCCTTCTTATTTCGGATCTAATGTTATAAACAAGTGTCTTTCTTGTGGTCTATTTAGCATTACATTTTCACATTTCCGTGCTTTTTCCTGGTGATTTTACTGCTAAAAATAATTCCCAAGCATAGTGCTGAAGTGTAGTATGGCGTTCTTAAGTCTGAGAAGGCTGTGATGTACCTCCTTGTGTATGTTAGCTGGGCTTCATTCAGGGGTGCTGAATGTTAATGCTACTGGCCATGAGGTAAGTGTAAATGAGCCAATAACATATATTAAATAAGATATCTTTAAACAGAAACACACATAAAACAAGGTTATGTATTGACTGGTGAAAAATATCATGACCAAAGCCTATTAGAAACATACCTTTGTACTTCTCCTAGGATTGATGTTTTAGTATTTATTAACATAGTGGTCATTGTGATATTACAGAGTACGATTCTCACTGATATTGTGAGCCATATGTAAATGTGTAAAATATCCTATCACAAATGTTGTTTTATCAATTTCTATTTTTTCCATAAAATTTTGATATATATTGTGAGGATTATTATATAATATTGTGATATTTTAAATTGAAAACAAATACAGTGACTAATATTGCAAAATGTTTTACGATTTAAAATGTGTTTTAGGTATTTAAATAATAGCAGTATTTATTACTTTGCTTATACTAAAGATCACAAATAGTGAGTATCTTGACATAAATTTAATCCCAACAATCTAATTCCCAAAATAACCTTCAATATCATAATTATTAATGAACATGGACGCTTAGGAGATGCATTCTGAATACAATAATGGCAACTTGTTCTAAGCTAGCAGTTTTAATAGAAACGGAGAAGAGGTAGCAGATAGACTTTTGTTGATTTTAATTACAACTAGCTTTAGTACAACATAAATGCATAGACAATAGCTTAACAAATACTCATGCAACCATCACCTCTCTTTAATAATTAATATATTTGCCATATTCTCCATATTTTCCATTTAATAAGTTTTTTTTTAATATAACAGGCACTAGGAAACCTTACTCATAAATAGTTCAGTATGTATTTACAAAAAATAAGAATATTTGCCTACTCTTTCACAAGATAAGTTTCTTGATGATTATCATCTGTCATTCAAATGAGCCTGGGGCAGCTACCAAAACATGAGAAAATAAGTTTATATATTTTTGGGGGAAACTTAAAAGTCAGTGTTAGGAAACAATAGATGCAGGAGAGGCTGTGGAGAAATAGGAACACTTTTACACCATTGGTGGGAGTGTAAATTAGTTTAACCATTGTGGAAGACAGTGTGGCGATTTCTCAAAGATGTAGAACCAGAAATACCATTTGACCCAGCAATTCCATTACTGGGTATATACTCAAAGGATTATAAATCATTCTCCTATAAAGAAACATGCTCACATATGTTTAATGCAGCACTGTTTACAGTAGCCAAGACTTAGAACCAACCCAAATACCCATCACGCTGGATAAGCTGGATAAAGAAAATGTGGTGCATGTACACCATAGAATACTATGCAGCCATAAAAAAGAATGAGATCATGTTCTTTGCAGGGACATAGATGAAGCTAGAAGATATCATTCTCAGCAAACTAACACAGGAATAGAAAACCAAACATCACATGTTCTCACTCCTAAATGGGAGTTGAACAATGAGAACACATGGACACAGATGATGTGTTGATAGGTGCAGCAAACCACCATGACACATGTAAACCTATGTAACAAACCTGCACATTCTGCACATGTATCCCAGAACTTAAAGTTAAAAAAAAAAAAAAAGTCAGTGTTTTGTTAAGAAGAGAGCCACAGTTCCTGTTACTCTCCCATTGTTACAGAGAATCTTGCAGTGGGCAGAGTGCTATGAACACCTGGCTTAGATGTGTGTTTTGAGGAGAGTCCATTCTGTTTGTAAGGGCAAGCCTTGACAGCAGCCTTATCAGTAACGGTAAAGCTACTGAGGCACCAACAAGTTTGCACTTAGATGCCACTGTACATTACTATTAGAGTTTTCTGAAAATGTCAAATATCTAGTGTAGAGGCACAGAGAGAAGAAGACAATCAGTCCCATATTTTCAGTTTGCAAAGAAGTGGGGATCACTGATTCTAGCTTGCTCTTGATGTAGCCAACTAAAGAAAGAGTTCAATGTCATTGTCAGACAAAGTACATTATTATGCCTCATCCTCTGAACCAAAGTGTCATTTGAACAACTAAACATTAACCATATTTTAAAAACTTGATCCAGTATGAGGTTCATATTCAAAGTTATCTCAAAGACAATATTTAATGCTGGTTTCTTAAAACTACATCATATCAGATTAATGTAAATGTAAGTTCTGAATGCTGACTTAGTTTTTGATAAGTTATATGTTTCTTAACCTATGCCAATCCCTGTAAACCTTTTTATGTTATTGTTTAAATGCATTAAGTATTTTTTTTAAAAAGGTCAATTTTTTAAAGTTAGAACTTCTAGACATTTTGTGTATGTGGTGGGGGGGGGGATATAGTTCATATAGTAAATACTTTCACTGCTTATTTAAAATGGGAGTTAGATTGAAATGATCAACTAGATTTGGACTGGATATTTTAGCAAGAATACTCCCTAAGTGGTATCATGTATTGTGTTATTCAAATGCAGTGTGAGACATGCAATGTCTAAATGCCCCTCTATTGATGATGTTACGGTTGCTCACTTAAAGTGTTAACAGGTGGACTTTTTTAATTGCAAGCTTCCATGTCCTCCTTTCAAATCATATGTGATTTTTAATCTAATATTTTGGTGCTATGTATGTATTCAGTTTCACATAAACTTTCATCCAATAATTTTGGCATCCGTTGATTATTGTCTTATTCAATAACAATTTTCTAATTTCATAATTTCTTCTATATTAATCAGCTAGCATTATTCTATAAAGAAGAGCTTTCATGAATCAAAACACTATATGGATAAATCAAAAATATACTTCCAATTTGAAATGTGCAGCTAAAACTTGATTCTCTAAATGTAGTTTTTAGAATAAGAAGTTGGTTAGATAACTACTTCCCTTTGCTACAAATGAAGTAAATTTTGTACTTTTTTAGTGTTATTATGGATTTATATACATTAATGTTGAAAACATCCTGACTTTGGATAGTAGTATCTCTTTCATGATGGTCCTTGCATCCTATTGATATGAAACATTAGTTTTCTTCTCTTTCTAGTCCCTCAAGTCTGATATTTCAAGTTATTGCAGGAATCTTATATATAATATATAAAATGTATATATTATATCATATATATGATATATATCTAAGTGCCTGCATACATATGTTACATATATATTCACATTCCAGAATGTGGTACATAAATATTTTCTCACACTAAAAACAATGACAGTTAAGACCCATCATGATTGCTTTCAGTAGGAAAATATATTTAGATACCACATTGGAATGCGAATTCTGCTTCCTTCATGGCTACTCTTCCATTAATATAGGATATTTATGATGTATTAAGTAGTTTAATTTACTGAATTTTTGAAATGGCTTTAGTTTTCAAGTTCCAGCTCAAATGTTCCCTGCATTATGATTATAAAGGAATTTACCTGTTTTCTTCTAGTGCATTTAGGTATAAAATCTATCTGAAATTTATCTTTGTTTGATGTGTGAGGCATAAATTTAGTATGATCTTTTTGAAAATAAATATCTGACAATCAACATAATTTATTAAAACGTTCATCTTATCCTACCAATATAATAAGCAGATTTTTTAAAGAAGCTGAGATCATATCTTTCATAAATGACACACAACCTAAATTTTAAGAATAAATAATTTGAATATTTCAGAAAATATGTTAATTGCATGCTACAGACTTTATAATTTAATACAATTTATAACATCTGGGAGATTCTGAAAGTTATATTTCTGATTATGTGATTATGAACTAACCTGGTAAAAAGGAAATGTGACATACTCAGTGAAAAAGGACTGATCTTATTTGTTACTAGATTATAGAAAAATATGAGATAACAAAATCTTTTAATAGGTATGTGCCTATAACATGACTTATTAAGAATGGCAATAACAATGAGAGATTCCCTTTTCTTGAAACAAATAATGTAAAAAAAAAAAAAAAAAAGCCAAAAAAAATGTGGTAAAAAAATGACAGTACAAGAAAACTACTGTGCATTGCTTGCATATACTCTGATGGAAAATTAACATTGTGAAGAGGAAATTGCAAGTTCTAATAAATGGGAAATTATGAAAAACACATCTAGCCATTTCAAAGTAAGTAAAAGTCCCAGAACAAAGGATGTATAGTCTTTACAACGTTAAATAATTTGTATGTATGCTATCACAGAGGATGTTGCAGAATTGATTTCATACATTATCATTAAGGAAGATAGCATGGGAGAGGTAATTAAGTATTGAAGAAGGGCTTGCCCTGAATCTCTATATAAGATAATCTGGGTCTTATTTATATAAGGAGTCAAGACAGGCAAGAATTAATTCAGTTACCATACTTGCAGAAGCTACATAATTAAGATGGGTTTGCTATGCATGAGCAAGTCCATATTGATTTTTTAATTTTCATAATACGAAAATGAATTACCTCCTTTTAGAGAAGTAAACCTCTAAAATGTGCTATCTGGGGTGCCAAACCATAGATAATGAAACATTAAAATTGAGAGGTACAATAAGACTAGAAAATGGATTCATTAAAGAGCTTACAACTTTCATCAAATGACAAAATGAGGGAAAAAATTACTGTACATGGGTCAGTAATTTAACAATGATTTAACCAAAAAAAAGGCTACAAAACTCAATAGTATCCAATATTTTATCATCTAAAATAAAAGAGTATGCTTTATACCATAACTTAATTGAAGGTTTAAAGAGAAAAATATGCAACAAATAAAGGGAAAGTAATCATAAGTTCATAAAACAGAAAAGTTGACTTCCAGATTCATATAAAGCAATTTTTATTTCAAATCTGAATGTTTATTTATGGAAGGCAGAACTTTTTTTTTCTTTAGAAAAGTAGAGCAAAAGTCCATTTGTTTTGGACATTGCAAGAGTAGAAATTCTATATCAGTAATTTTAGCTTCAATACAAGATCTAGGGATTTCATCTGATAAACTCCTAAGCTAACTGTTTTCTCTGTGCCCTCCTGCTTCTCTGTTTTCACAAAGCTTAGTATGAAGAGAGGCCAAGTATGCCACATTTCTTCTAGTACTTTTCCAGGTCATGACTGACTACTTCCTTGCTCTCAATTTCCAGTGAGATCTCAAGCTTGAAGAGAAACAAAATTAATTTCTATAAAAGGATTCTCCCTTTGATAAATGAAGAAAACAAAACGTGTGTAATATGCTGAACTACAAGTGATGAGATGTGATAAGACGTCAAAGTATTTTTTACCTTTAAAGTGATAGAGCATTGTATACAAATATAATGTTTTATTATGAATAGAAAGAGTAAGAAGTTACATTTTTTATTCTTTCAGGTTTTGTTGTTGTCGTTGTTTTTTGGTGAGACAAGATCTTGCTCTGTCATCCAATCTGGAGTGCAGTGATATGATCTCAGCTCACTGAATCTTCGACCTCTTTGGCTCAAGCAATTCTCCGACCTCAGCCTTGTGAGCAGCTGGAACCATTGGTGTGCAAAACCGTGCCCGTTTTGCCTACTTTTAAAATTAGGTTACTATTTTTTTTTTTTTCCTATAGAGACGTTTGAGCTCCTTGCGTATTCTGGTTATTAATCCCTTGTCAGAGTTTGTAGTTTGTAAATATTTTCTCCCATTCTGTAGGTTGTCTCTTCACTTTGTTGATTGTTCCCTTGCTGTGCAGGAGCTTTTTAACTTGATGTGATCCGATCTGTCCATTTTCACTTTGGTTGTCTGTGCTCGTGGGGTATTACTCAAGGAATCTTTGCCCAGTCCAATGTCCTGGAGAGTTTCCCCAATATTTTTTTTAGTAGTTTCATAGTTGGAGGTCTAAGATTTAAGTCTTTAATCCATTTTCATTTGAGTTTTGCACATGGAAAGAGATAGGGGTCGAGTTTCTTTCTTCTGCATATGGATATCCAGTTTTTTCCAGCATCATTCATTGAAGAGACTGTCTTGGCACCTTTGTAAAAAAATGAGTTCACTGTAGATGTATGGATTTATCTCTGGATTCTTTATTCTGTTCCACTGACTTGAAGGTCTGTTTTTATGTCAGTACAGGATGTTTTGATTACTATAGCTCTGTAGTATAATTTAATGTCAGGTAACATGATTCCACCAGATCCTAATCTTTTTGCTTAGGATAGCTTTGACTACTCTGGGTCTTTTGTGGTTCTAGATAAATTTTAGGATTGTTTTTCTATCTCTATGAAGAATGTCTTTGGTATTTTGATAGAGGTTACATGAAATCTGTAGATTGCTTTGGGTAGTATGAACATTTTAACAATATTGATTCTTCTAATACATGAACTTTATGTGTTTTTTTCAATGTCTTGCATCAATGTGTTACAGTTTTCATTGTAGACATCTTTAATTTCTTTGGCCAAGTTTACTCCTGGGTATTTTATTTTATTTATGGCTATCGTAAATGGGATTACTTCCTTGATTTCTTCTTCAGATTGTTCTCTGCTGACATGTAGAAGAGCTTCACGACATGGCCATCATCATAACCAGCTCACAAGAAGTACTCCCAGGCTACCCACTGATGTTCACTTCAGGCTCAAAGCTCTTAAGTAAGCTTGTGGTGAGTGCTGCATGGCCTAGGACTCACCCTTCAGGGAAGTGGAATCCCCTCTGGCCCAGGACAGGTCTAGAAATGCCATCTGAGAGCCAAAGCCTGGAATAAGGCACTCCAAAAGCCCACTTTGTGTTCTAACACACGGAGGCTGAGCTGGTACCTAAGCATGCAAGACTAACTCCCCTTTGCTGTTTCCTCCGCTTATCTCAAGCAGAAGGAGTGTCTCCCCACAGCCGCCACAGTTGGCACTGTGTTGCATTTCACCTGAAGCCGGCTAGTCTCAGAGTCTCACCCAAGGCCCACAGTGTATGACCAGGGTATTGCTGCTGATTAGTTGGGGTCAAGGGCTCATCAGTCAGCAGGTGTTGGCTCCTGCCAAGGATGGGTCCTTCCCTTCAAGATAGCAAGTTCCATCCTGGCCCAGTGTGTGTCAGTAAATGCCATCTGGGAACTAGGACTTGGAAAGGGGGCCTTATGTGTCTGAGTAGTGCCCTATCCTACTGTGACTGACCCAGTATCAAAGATGCAACACAAAGACCTCTTTACTCTTTCATCTCCCCTCCTTCAGCAGAGAGAAGGGATCTCTTTTCGAGTCCCAAGCCATGCAGCCTGGGTTTGGGTGAGGGGTGGAACAAGCACTTACTTAGCTGCCTGGGCTGGTGTCTCCGCAAGTCATGTGCCTTCCTCAAGTCCACTGGCTGAGCCCAGGTCATAACTAGGACTCACCTAGGAGTGTCAGTCTTTGTGGCCTAGACTGCATTTGAAGTGTATTTGGGGCTCCAGGACACATTAGCCCCGATGGTGGCAAGGCTTGTCAGAACTTGCATCAACTGAGTTTAGCCTGGTTTTGCTTTCTGCTGTGACAGGGCAGCACTGAGTTCAATGCCATGTCTCAGAATTGCTGTGTTCTCCCTCTCCTAGGTGCACAAATTCTCCATGCTGCGAGGCTGCTGCCAGGGAATGGGCAAGGGGTGACAATAGCCATTTCTACCATCTTCAATGCCTCTTTCAGCATTATGAATTTAAAACCAGGTCTGGTGAGTGTTCACCTAATTTTTGGTTCTTATGAAGGGGCCAATTTTGTGTAGATAGTTGTTAAGTTGGTGTCCTTGGAAAGGGGATGATCTGTAGAGCCTTCTATTTGGTCATCTTGCTCTGCCTCCTTTTTTCTTTTCAACATATTTTCTTGTTATTCATTGCACACTTTTGATTAAAATATTATATTCTCTCTTAACCTCAGAAAAGACTTAGACTATGCCTTTTACTGCTCCGGTGCCACTTGTTTTTTCTCTGTGGTCTTCAAGAATATCAATATTATTATGCAGTATCTCTTTATTTTGTCCTCCTCTCTTTCCTCTGTCATTCATGTTGTTTCACACAACACCCATACTCACACACGTTTCTGAAAACATTTTTTTCTCTTTTTTTCTGAGAAAATCTCTCAAGTTCTGCTGTTAGACATTGGTTTAATTGTTTCCAATAACATTACCACCATTCATTTTGTTTTTTAATGAAAGTTTAAATTTTGCTGTTTCATTTTAATTCTTCCTAAAATATTGTTCTTTTCTTGTCCCAAAACTCTTTATAACATCCATTTCTCTTATAATTGCATCCACATTTCTTTTTAAAGTATCTTGAATTTCTCATTATAAAGAATCTATATTTTAATAATAAACTTATTGAAATAACTAAGTACATACTTTCTAAATTTCAGTTTAATGGTATATTTCAAAACTGCATATTTCCTCTGAATCTTTAGTCCTATAGTCTCCTTGTATAGTGCAGAAGTCTAATATTGGCCCCTGTAATTATTTTAATAGTGGGAGCTAGATTCCTCTTGAGCACTAGTCGACTGACTAGATTTTTACATTTCTTTTATCAGTATTATAAATAATTTATTACTATTTTAATATTAGTGGAATACTTAGCTGCCATTATCCATTGATACTATAAAGTATCAGATTATATTTTAGAGGAATTTTAAAGTAATTTTAGTTATTATTTTGCCAAAAGAGTGCATGGGTGCCAAACATCCCAAAGATCAACTGTTTTTTTGTTGTTGTTGTTGTTGTTTTGAATTTTAGTTCTAAGATGGTGGGATTCCCACTACTTATACGTTACTATTCATGACAAGGGATTGAAGGAGATGTTCAAATTAACATTATTGAAAATAGAAATGGTGCAGGTTAATTTCAAAAATATTTTCCATGTCCATTGTCATTCTGTTCTGCAATAAACATATAGGTGTAAAGTCTACGCATGTAGGGAAGAATGAGAAGGCATTTTCAGTTGCCCTTTTTCTGCCTCTAGTGCTCAACTTCAGATTTCTTTCCATGTATTCATGTGTAAAAGTTGTGCTTGCTATCTGTCCGATCATTGGAGTATTTGTCATTTACAGTGACTTGGTATTTTGTGTCTGTCATGTGTTTTAATGTGACTATTAATATGGGATGTGGGGGAAGAAGTGTGACTAGCTTATTATTGGTTACAAGGCCAAGTTTATCTAGAATCATTATATATATATATATATAAAATATGTAACATATATATAATATGTGAAATATAATGCTCAAATAAAAAAGTGCACATAGTAAAATTGCACAGCTCTAATTTAAAAAAAAAAAAAACACATTCCTATAACCATTACAACTAATGACAATGTAAAATAATGTCAATGTCAAAATTCTAGAAGGCTTCCTCACTCCGCACTCCATCATCTCATCAAAGTTGACCACTTTCCTAATTTTTTGATAATCACATCCTTGGTTTTTTAGAGTTTTGTTGCTTTGTGCATTTTCTAAGTTTATGTTTTCCTGCACTTAAACATCTATATAAATAGAACCATTCATTATACATTATTTTTATGTCCAATTTATTTTTATTACAATTACATACTTTAAAATGTGTCTATGTTATATATAGTTGTAGTTTATTCTCATTGTGCATTATTCCATGTTGTGATTATAACAAAATTTATTTTCCTATTTTCGTATTGATGAACTTTTCGATTGTTTCTAGATTTGGACTATTATGTGTATTCATGCCATGAGTATTTTTGCTTGTCTTTAATATGGATGAACATATTTTTAGTGGGCATATATCTAAAAGTAAGATGAATGAGTTAAAATATATTTATCTTCAAATTTATAAAAAAATTTCCAAAGTTGTAGAAATTTTTATTTCTGGTACTAGTATGAGAGAATCCTGACTCTTCTAAGCTTCTACAATAAGTTAGATGAGCACTTATTTATATTTTTGGCCATTTAAGCATACATTTTGGCATACATCTTTTTAAATGTATGCTCAAGTGTATTTCGATTTTATTGAATTATTAATGATATTACTGAAATAATGTCTACCATCTTTCTCATATTTTATTCTTTCAGTTTCTGTTTCTTTTTTACTATCTATTTTATATTATTTTTAACCAAATTATCACCAATATTGACTCATTCTTTATATCTCTTAAAATTAATGATTACCTTGGGGTTTGTGATATTTATTTTAATTATTCATGTCTACATTAAAATAAAATTGAACTACTTAACATGCTGAATGTAGGAGTCTTTGTTTACAGGGTTTCTTTTCCCTGTTAGGATTTTAATGATGTCACTTCATTTTTTTATATACATGGTTTCCAAATAGAACTAACAGTTACATTGAGCAAGATCACTGACTACAAAGTTAGTTTACAGGAAACAATTTTGTTTCCATAGAGTATCAATGACTAGTTGGAAATTAAAAGTTTTAAATGTCCACACATGCAATTATGTATCACTCTAACAAATCTACCAATATATGTTTCCTACTATCAAGACTGATTCCTGGAAACCATAAAATACTGATTAGAGAAATGAAACCAAAAAAAGGAATATGCCAGTTTCATAGATCTGAAGACTCTACTTGTAAGACTTGTAAGACATCATTTTTTCTAAAATAAGTCTACAGAGTAAACACAATCTGAATCAAAATGCCAGCATCTATCATTTTGTTTGTTTGATTGACTTTGTAAAAAGCAATGAATGAATACTAAAATGTATATAGAAAGCAATGAAACAAGAATAGCAAAAACAGTTTTGTAAAAAAAAGGTACAGTTAGAAAATGCACATTTTATTATTTTAAGGTTTACTATAGTCAATAGGTCTTGTTAGCAATGGATCTTGTTAGCAGTAAACATATTTTAGTAGATTTGTTATATTTATATACAATTGCATGTGTGAACATTTAAAACTTGTAATTTCCAAATGGTCATTGCATATAGAAACACTATTGTTTTCTGTAAATCAACTTTGTAGTCAGTGATCCTGTCAACGTAACTGTTAGTTCTACTTGGAAACTATGTATATCAAAAAACAATGAAGTGATACATTAAAATCCTGACAAGGAAAAAGAATCCTGTAAACAAACACTTTCAATTATAGTAATCAGCATAGTGTGGTATTTGTAAAGTATGGACACAAAAAATCAATGAAACAGGATAGCACTCAGAAATAAACCTATGCACATATGGTCAGTTGATTTTCTACAAACTTCAAACGTAATTTAATGGACAAAGAGGAATTTTATCAACAAATGCTGCTGGAGCAATTGAATATTCACATGGAAAAAAAAATAACCCTTAATCTATTCTTTTCACTTTAGGCAAAAATTAACTCAAAATGGATTAAGCCTTAAATGCATACCATAAATTAAGAAATTCTTAAAATTTCTAGAAGAAAAATACAGTGAAACACTCTTGGGGGTACGCAAATGTTTCTTAGGTATAGGTATGACTAAAAAAAAGCATGATTCATTAAATAATTAAGTCTTATGTCAAAAAATTGTAAAATTTCTGCTCTTCTTAAAACAAAGGCATTTAAGGAAAGGAGAAACGACATCCACAAACTGGAAGTAAATACATGTGAAACCCTTATCAGACAAAAGATTTGTATCCAGAATATATAACAACAACAACAGCAAACTCAGTTTAAAAATGGACAAAGACTTGAACAGAGATTTCACAAAATAGGATGTATGAATAGCAAATAAGCATATTAAAAAGCATACGTTTTCATTTTACTTTAAAAATACCTAAAATTGGATTGTTGTATGCCATAGTTAGTTATGTCTAACTTTATAAGAAACCGCTAAACTGTTATCTGGAGTAGCTTTATACTTGTGCATTTCTACCAAGAATGTATTAGATTTTCAGTTACTTCGCATTCTTGACAACCCTTGCCAAGCTATGGTCTGTTAAGTTTACAAAACAAGCTATATGTGAATATCTATAGTAGCTTGGTAAAGGGCTATTATTTATAATATACCTAAGCTAACTGAAGGTTAAACACACTGCAACACATCTGTACAATGGACTACTACTAAGCAATTTTGAAAGGACAAATTTCTGACATGTGCAACGACATGGAGAATTCTCAAATTCTTTATACTAAGTGAAAAAAGACCTGCCTAGAATGTTACATATTCTGTGATTCCACTTGTATGGCTTTCTAAACAAGGGAAAGAAATAAGAACAGGAAACAGATCAGTTATTGCCCAGGGCTAGAGTGTTAGAAAGAAAGCGACCATAAAAACCAAACAAAACCAAACAAAAGCAAACAAAAATAAACCGCATACCCACGAAAAAACCCACAATAAACAAAAATCCAACCACACAAAAAGGTACAAAGAAACTTCAAGAATTGATCTGTTCTATATATTGTAGTGGTTTCACATACTTCACATGTTTGTCAAAACTCACTGAATTGTACATTTAAAAAAAGTGAATGTCATTGTTGGCAAATGCTTCAATAGACCTGACCTGATAGATAAATAGAAGGAAATAAAAGAAAACATCATAGGGCACCAAGTAAAAACAAGGTTCATATATAATATAGGCAGTCGTCTTGGTTGTAAAATGGTGAAATATCTTCATAGTCAGAATAAATAATCTTGAAAACTTTCTTGTGTCAATTGATTCATCATAAATCTCATTTAAAAGTATCCTTTATGACTGAGTGCTGTGGCTCACACCTAAAATCCCACTTTGGGAGACTAAGGCAAGAGACCAGCCTGAGCAACGCAGTGAGATATTGTCTCTACAAACAACAACAGAAGAAGAAGGAGAAGGAGAAGTAGAAGAGAAAAAGAAGATAAGAAAAGAACAGAAAAGAAAAGAAAAAAATAGCCGGGCATGGTGGCACGTGCCTGTAGTCTCAGCTACTCAGGAGGCTAGGGGAGAGGATCTCCTGAGCCTAAGAGATTGAGGCTGCAGGGAGACCTGATAGCACCACTGCACTCCAGTCTGAGTGACAGACCAAGACCCTGTATCAAAGAAATACAATAAAAATCAATTGAAGGCAGGGTACAGTGGCTCACACCTGTGATCCCAGCACTTTGGGATTACAGGGGGGCAGATCATGAGGTCAGGAGTTCAAGACCAGCCTGGCCAACATGGTGAAAGCCTGTCTCTACTAAAAATACAAAAATTAGCTGTGCATGGTGGCACACACCTGTAATCCCAGCTACTGGGGAGGCTGAGGCAAGAGAATTGCTTGAACTCAGGAGGCAGAGGTTGCAGTGTGCCGAGATCACATCACTGCACTCAGCCTCGGTGACAGAGCAAGACTCTGTCTCAAAAAAAGGAAATAAAAATACCCTTTACCAAATAAATATACAACAAAATATATTTCAATAAATCATTATTTCTTTATTGCTCCAAATACTGTCCCAACTTGCATTTTTAGACATGAGATACACATAAGCACATTCATTTACATATAATTCTTCTGTTGCCAAAGGCATGCATGGAAAAATATCCTATTTCAACATGTTTTTCTGAGTATTAACTGCAAGTCCACGAACCAGAAATTATCCCATGGAAAAAAATACAAAAATAAATAAATAAATAAAGATGTAGTCTTAGTTATACAACCTTTTAAATTTTAGCAATACTTTGCATTTGGTCATATAATGCCCTAAATGCATTCACAGTTTTTTGTCTGTAAGTGTATATCATTTTTATATTGTTGTTTATATATATGGGACTGGTCAGAAATATTTTGGTTTACTTATTTCATGTTTATTGGCTTCATTTTTAGAAAACATTTTTTCTTCATAAATTCTGGATAAATGAAGCTATTTCATCTTTGATTAAGCTATGTCAGTCATTTCTGCTGAAAATATCTGTATCTAATTTCTGAAGGAATGATTGCTTAGAAGCAATAAAATCAAACAAGGTGATAACCCAAAACTAATTGTTTCAAAATGATTAGAGATTTCACTTCTTTTGCCATTTCCATTTTAACTTGATCATATGGCCTTCTCTTTTGGTAGTATAATAATTTAGAATTAACCTCCACAAGCTTTCATGAATAATTTAGTTAGTGATGATAAAAAAGAATGTAATTAATTTCTGGGGTAAATTCCAGATCATCATAAAAACCTGGAAGGGAACCATTTGTATGTTTAATTAATAAATGGTAACATGCACACATTTTTTTTCTACTCAAATTTAGCACTGTGATACTGATAATTGCTCAATATGAAATTCTTGCCAAGTGCAATTACAGGGAAATCCTCAGGATGAAAATTGAGTATAAGAAACACCAGCAATGTTTTTGAAGGAAGTCAATGGAAATAACATCAACCACAAATTAGAATGAGATATGTTTTCACATGGTTCTTATAGATCTTTCACTGAAAATATCCAGAATCAAATACGTATTTATGTACCTTGATATAATTAAACTCACTTTAATGAAGCCAACGAAGTACCACAGAATTTTTTCTGATTTTTTTTTTTTTTTTTTTACTTTCTGGTGCATATTATTTTCAGGTACTAAGTTCTAAGAAATCAAGGGATAGGCTGTTTTGTTGCTTTTGTAATATTTTTGATTTAACTTGTAACTCAGCACCATAATTTATAAGATGAGGATATTAGGATATTTAATCATTTTAACTTACTTTATTGATTGGTCCATATATATCCAACACTGTGGGCATTGTCATGATGGTGTGGATATGTACTCTCAACTGGACTGGGTGTCTCTGCCTGAAACTTCATCATTTTGGATCAACGAACTGTATTTGATCCCTTTCCATTTCTTGTAGCACATTATTTTACTATTATTCCCTCCCAGATCTTCATATACTTCTCTCTATGACTTCATTCTCCTGATTTAAAAGATATGCAGTTTTCTCATTATCAGCTACACATTCATCCTTTCAGAACTTTTCATGCAAACACACACACACACACACACACACACACACACATCCATTCTTCATTCATTCATTTAACAAATACTAATTGAGCATCTACTATGTATCATGAACTGTCCTGAGTGCCGGAGTTACATTATAAATAAAAAAGACAAACATCTCTGCCCAATATATCTGTCCCTCTAGTGGATGGAAAGAGATAATAAAATTAATAAGTTAAAGATATTTTAATGGGTGATAAGTGTTTTCAAAAACTAAAAGTACGAGAGAAGTATAGAAATATTTGTGCATGGGAGAGAGGTGGTTTGCAATTTTAACTATGGTAACAAGCGTAGGGTCCATAAGAAAAGTGACATTTGTAAAAATATTTGAAGGAGGTGAAGGAAATAACCGTTAGGGTAATTGAGTGCAGAACATTTTAGGAAGAGAGAACATTTTGGCCAGGTTAAAGTGAATAAGAGGAAATAGGAAAGAAGGTTAGAGAGGTCATGGAAATCTGCTGGGCATTTGCAAGCTATTGTAAGGTATTTGGATTTTCTGAGGGAGGTAAAGAAGTCAGTGAGATATTTTGGACGAAGGAATGACATGATGAGACAAGTTTTCAAGAGTCACTTTTATGCTACAGGAAACAGATTTCAGATGGGTAAGCGCAAAAGCACGGAGATACATTAGGGAGCTCTTGTGCTAATGTAGGCAGGAGAAATATTGTCCTTGACCAAGGTGGTAACAGGAGTTGCAGAAAAGTGGCCGGATTCTGGATACACTTTGAAGGTAGAGAAGACAGTAATGTATGTGGTGTATAAAAGAAAAAAAAAAAGACGTCTTCAAAGTTTTAGGTGTGAACAGTTGGAAGCATTGAGTAGCCAGAAACTAGAAAAGGAAGAAGGGTACGGTGATTTTGTTGGTAGGAGGAATTCAGGAGTTCAGTTTTGGATATGTTATCTCCAAGTGGAGATATCATATGGGCAGCTGAGTGTGTGAATCCAGGTTTCAAAAAGATACTTTAAATTTTGCAGACTTCAAATTTTTCCCTGCCTCTGGGTACCTCTTACACAAAGATGTTGACTTTTGACGGTATTCAAAGCCAAGAATAAGACAAGTTGACTGGGAAAGAGAGTGTAGCTAGAAAACAGTAGAAGAACAGGTCTAAGAACTGGGGCATTTCCATATCGTCTGGTCATGGAAGAAAGAAGTAAGCAAAGAAAACTTTACATATTACAATTTCTATCTGACTGAGTTTTCTCAGAAAGAAGATTCAGGCAGAAGAAGCTTATTGGATAGATAAAGGAAATAATGGTGGTAAAGTGGGAAAGTAATACAGGGAAAATAGAGTAACCAATAATTATGTTATTTAGTTACTTGCCATAAATCTAAAAATCTTTTAAAATATTTGACTCATAATTATCCCACTGGTACCACGTCAAAAATGCACCTTGAATGGTATGCAGTAAAAGGAAATCCACATCTACACATTTGATAATGAAGCTGAAATAATCAAGAGCAAATGCCATCTTAAAAGCTTTCAGATAACTAAAAGACAGGGATAACGATTAGATTAGTGTCAGATATTTATACTGAAAACGATATGAAGATAACAGAAGACAGAGTATCTTCAAAATAGTGAAGAAAAAATATGCTTCTCGAAATTCTATATCCAGCAAAATATCATAGAAGACTGTGAGTGAAATACAGTTTTTACACAAACAGGAGAAAACAGTTCATAAGTAAACACCTACTGAAAAAACTATTAATGGAAAGACATCGGCTTTGAAACAGAAGAACCCGGAAGAATTTATGGCATATGTAAAACAACAGTGGCCACGGCCAAAAATTTAGAAATGGTTAAAATCTAAGAAAATAATTTATTAATATGGAGAAGACAATAAAACAAAATGATAAACTGCCACCCTGATAACACTGTAGTTGTTCTCACTGCACAGATAGAGCCTGAAGTCACATCATCACAGGAGGAGGAGAGACGTGTCTGTGCTTTATATTGATCATGTTTTATACGGTTTATGTTAAATATGTTCTTAATTTTAAAGGAAGATAATGCACTTTTCAGATTTCAGATGTTTCTTTACTTTAGGTGCCTATTTTTTTTTTCTTTTTACAAGTTTAGCTACATATTTATATATTTTTAAAGGAATTGTTACAATATTTTATGTACATTTGTAGGATATTCATAATATATAGAATACAATGTTAAAAAAAGTTTGCTTTTGACATTTTTTAAACCTGAGCATCCAGTATGATACATTAATATTTTATTATCCATGACAATTTAGATATACTAATATGTTTGCTAATTCCTTTGCTTATCAATGCATCCAGTTTTCCTGCCCATTTTGATTTTATTTTTAATGCATCTATTAAAACATGTATCCTGTGTGTGGGGTTAGGCCTGCTGGGTCTATCTCTCCAGCTTGATTTAGGCTTTTGAGGAAAATTGCTTCCCTAAGATCCAGAAGAGTTTCTAGCACTTGGCCAAAAAAATCTATCTATCTAAATGTACATTTTATTTTATTTTTAATTAATATATAATAACTGTACATATTTATGGGATACATATAGGTGTTTCTATACAAATAATGTATAGTAATCAGATCAGTGTAATTAATATACCCATCATCTCAAACCTTTATCATTTCTTTGTGCTGGGGGACATTCAATATCCTCATTCTTGCTATTTGAAACCATATAATATATTATTGCTAACTACAGTCACCCTACAATGGGATAGAACACTATAGTTCATTCCTCCAATCTAATTCTAAGTACGTCTTTATGACTTTTTAAATAAAATTTTGTATAATACTTTGAATATATTACTTCATGGCTTTTGGGCATCTTTTCTTATGAACAATATGTTTGTAGTTAGTCTCAACTTTATTTTCCTTAATGAATGTCTATTATTTGTGGTAGCTGTTTAAACTTTGTCTTTAATTTTCTCAGGCTTACTATGATTTATTATTATTTTTTAATCGGAGGTGAATGCCTTATTATTAGTTTTGCTCAGGACACAATACGTTCCTTCAGTCTGGGAGTTCTTTTTCTTTCAACACTTGATAACATTCATACATACCAATTTGTTTTAAATATTCATGGTTCCCTATTCTCTATTTACTTCTTCAAATCTTATTGTTTTATTCCTTTTTGTCTTTCATTTATCTTAAAACACTTTCATTGTTTCATATTTTACATTATTTTCTGTTTCTGACTAGTACTATTTTTCCCCAACTTTTATTTGATTTCAAGGGGTACATGTGCAGGTTTGATATATGGGTAAATTGTGTGTCACTGAGGTTGGGGCTAAGAATGATCCTGTCACCCAGATAGTAAGCATAACATCCAGCAGTTAGCTGTTCAACCATTCCTCCCCCATCCAGTAGTTCCCAGTGCCTATTGTTGCCATCCTTACGTCCAAGTTCCCGTTGTTTAGCTACCACTTGTAAGTGATAACATGTGATCTTTGATTTTCTGTACCTGCATTAATTAACTTAGGATAATAGCCCCCAGCTGCCTCCTTGCTGCTGCAAAGGACATGATTTCATTCCTTTTTATCATATTCTCCTATATTTTTTATTTCTGTCCTGCATTTTGGTGACTTCATCAGATCTATATTCCAGTATACCATTTCTGGTCTTAGTTGTACCTGGTCAATTCTTGGTGAAATCCACTGAAGGTTTTAAGATATTTTTTCTATTATATTTTAAGTTTAGAAATTTTATTTTGATGCATTAAATGACTTTTGTATTTGGCTGCAGTGTCTTCATGCCTGCTCTACTTTCTCTTCTCTCTCTTCACATATAACATGATTTCAATACACAGACATGCCCTGTCTGACATTCCGTTTCAAACTGTTGTATGATTTCCTTTCCGAGCGACTAATTCTGCTATTTTTATCTCTTTTTTCTTCCCCAGTGATAATGAATTTCCACAGTTTCTTAAATCTTTCTGTCAGAAATCACAACCACAAACACTCCAGAGTCACATCTTTACGATGTTTTGGAAAAAGCATAGAAACTCAAGCCCCATTACTGAATATTTGGGATTCCATTCATTACTTCAGGCATGCCCTCTGTTAATGAAGAGGATGAAGTAAAGTTACAAAGTCATTTATGGCGTACGCCCCGTGGAGAGGATATTTCCTGTTACAGTTGAAGTGTGAATCGACCTTATGTTCCCTCGCTCCAGACCCGATTTTCTTCCCTCAAAAAGACACCAGAAGTTTTACAGTTATTTTGAAATGAGTAGTTTGGAGTACTGATACCATATAACGATCACTTTGAGTTAGATTGAGAAGTAAATCGAACGTTTTTCATTGTAAATCTAAATGATTTTAATAAGAGCATATGTGTAATTGAAAGACACTGTAGACTTTTGAACAAGAGAAGAAGCTTGTGGAGGCGTAAAGTCCAGATTCAGGGCACATCCTAGCTCTATTTCATTCAAGAGTTTAATGATGTCATCCATGACCAAGATTCTTATCTCTGTGTTCTGCCTTAAGAAATATGTCAGCTTTGTTCTCAGGCTGATTTCTATCAAGGTTACAGAATGACTGGATACTTAATTCATATTCAGATATAAAAACACCAGAGTAAAAAGGAAACTGTCTTTTAAACAGATTTCATATATATGAGTTCATTCTCTGTAGTATTTTCCAGAATCTTATAGATGGCATTGAATGGATTTGAACTTGAGAAAACAATTATATTGATATATCACCTACTAAACAACTGACGCATTATAGAAATATTAAAAATTAGCTCAGTCATGTATCAATCAACAATAGATGCATACATTGCCAAATAAATCGTTGAGCTTAATCGTTAATGTGTGTGACAGAAACTTGAAAAGATATTTGCCTCAGTCAATGTCTGCCTTGCTACCACTTAATCATCAAAACATTAATCTGAAAATGTAGTGAATATAGAGGATGAGCAGGGAGAAAAATGGTGAAAACTGAGAAACAGAAAACACATCACCGATGGCTATGGTTACACTCACGGCAAGTCTGCTTTTGTTTTTGGTACACTATGTTCTAGTCACCTTTGAATATTTTTATGATGTATGTAGGTGGCTGATTCACCAAAGTAATTAATCATGTAATGACTATATTTGTGTGTTCAATTATAGTCTTGATGGTTGATTACTCTTTGCAAAAAATACCATTACTAGTTCTATTTTACTCCTTCTGCCCTGGGCAACAAGGCCAGGACATCAATGGAAAAGACTAATATAAGCAATGTGCAGATGAAATAATATTTTTAAAGCAAGATGTTAAGGATATATTAATTTTCAGTGTCAGAAATATTAGTTTGTTTAGTGAAGCTAAAAGCATAAAAACATTCACTAAATGTACTACTTCATTGCAATATCTTCAGCTCTTTACCATCACATTTTAATATTATTGTTAATATAAAGAATTCAATAATGATTTTTAAAAAGCCTCTTTCCTTTTTCTCAAATGGTTGACTGATGAATCCCCTCAGAAATACTTTTAATATTTAAAGCCAAAAATCTTTCATACAGACAATATCATTTTCTTAGCATAATCTCTCAGGAAAACATCTCATCAAACTTCTAAAAACATGTGTCTCCTAAAAATGCTGAGATTATCATTTGTCCTAATTCTGAGAAGGAAACCCAAGCTTGTCCTTCTTTAGGAGTCACTCTTTCTTCATTTGGAATAGAGTTCATTAAATTCATTTGACAAATGTTTATTGAGACATGCCATGTCCTAGTCACAGTTACTGGTGATGGGACAGTTCAATAAGGAAAGGAGGCTGACATCTCTGACACTGTGGAGCTTTTATTTTTGTATAATAAATACATGTGATACACAAAAATATATACTTTAATAAATGACAGTAAGAATTTTGGACAGAAATAAATCAAACTATGTCTGGACATGTACTAAAGTTGAAATTTTAAATAGGGTGTTAAGAGAATAAGGCCAGGTATGGTGGCTCATCCCAGTAATCTCAATGTTTTGGGAGGCTAAAGTGGAAGGATCACTTGAGCCCAGAAGTTTGAGATCAGTTTGAGCAACATGGCAAGATCTCATCTCTACAAAAAGTTTGTTTTTAAAAAATCAGCCAGGCATGGTGGTGTGTGCCTGTAGTACTAGCTAATTGGGAAGCTGGGGTGGGAGGATTGCTTGGGCTCAGGAATTCAAGGCTGCAGTGAGTTGGGTTCACACCACTGCACTGCAGCATGGGTGATAGAGTAAGACTCTGTCTTGAGAAAAAATAAAGAGAGAGAGAGAGAATACTTAACTGAGAAAAGTTACATTTTAACAAATCTCTGGCTGTCTGTATGACTGGTATGGTTTCAGCCTCTTAAAAGAACTTTGATACAGAATTCATGCCAACAGTGGTTCTAGAACATTGTCCCTCAGTTATGGAATTTTTGAATTGGTTTTGATACACTTTTGCTGAACATCTTGCTTATAGAAAATGGGAGAGTAATAATCTATGGTGTACACTGGCATCATAATTAATCAAGTTATTACCTGCGGTTTATGATAGTAATATGACAATTAAAGTTAGTTCCTGGCAGTTCAGATTATTAAACTATAAGCTTGAATCATGATCAAAGAACCAGATATCTTCCATGGTAGGACTGCAGTAATCTTTCTCTTTCTTTCTTTCTTTCTTTCTTTTCTTTCTTTCTTTCTTTCTTTCTTTCTTTCTTTCTTTCTTTCTTTCTTTCTTTCTTTCTTTCTTTCTTTCCTTCTTTCTTTCTTTCTTTCTTTCTTTCTTTCTTTCTTTTTCTTTCTCTTTCTTTCTTTCTTTCTCTCTCTTTCGCTCTCTCTCCTTCTTTCTTTCTTTTTCTTTTCTTTCTCTCTTTCTTGTATTGCTCTCTCTCCTTCCTTCCCTCCCTCCTTCTCTCTCTCCCTCCATCTTTCTTTTCTTTTTTGTTGAGACAGGGTCTTGCTTTGTCACCCAAGCTAGAATGCAGTGGCATGAAAATGGCTTATTACAGCCTTGATATCCTGAGCTCAAGTGAACCTCCCACCTCAGCTTCCTGAGTAGCTGGGACCACAGACTTGCACCACCATGGTAAGATACATAGAGATAGACTCTCACTATGTTGCTCAGGATGGTCTCTTCTGAGCTCAAGCAATCCACCTGCCTTGGCATCCCAATGAATTGTGATTACAGGTGTGAGTTACCATGCCTGGCTAATCTCTTATTTTCCACAGCCATAGAGCCAAGATTATTAACTATCAAACATAAAATTAATTGTGTTGGTTACAGAATTAGAATGTTGATTTGACTTATAATACTGTCCAGTTTCTCATATGAAATTTAGGGTTTGATTGGAAAGGAATGAGACCTTGAAAACTGAAATAAAAGCTTTAACAGGACTCCACTGAAATTGAGACTCAGTCACTCTGAGCCTCTCTTGACAGTAGACGTAGCAGGTCATCTGTGTCTAAGGAGACTAGTCTTACTTTCCTGAAAACTCTTTGATAACCTCACCAGGGCCTATGTTTTGTAGAGGAATACTTATTTTACTCAATCTACCACTATCACCTCCTCTTTGCACCAGACTCATAGCGGAAATCAAATATCAGCATGATCCTGGAGGCCAGGTACACACTATAACCCAAGAAGAAATAGCTTACACACAAAATATTTCAAGATTTTGCAAATATATGTCAACAGACATCTTGAGAACAGGTATGAGGGTGGATTCCAAGGGTGTTAGACCAAGGAGATTAGAATTAAACATTAGAATGTACACTTACTAGAGATCCTGAATTTAGTGTGTTAACTCATGCAGCTGTAAGTAGCTCCAGCAAATACTTGCTTGGTTAACTAAAACTTATATTTAAATGTGGCCTACATTTAATGTGGCTGGTATTATAGACTTCCCCAGACAGAAATTGGATTTGGAGGAAATAATCATAAGGCTTCAGGAGATAGAAAGGTTGGAACGTTTTTAGTTTCTGCATCTTACACATCAACCTCAATCACATTTCAAAAGAAGGCCAAGAAAATACTCCCTCCAATAAACTGATGAGATACATATTAGTGAGGGAAGCACTGGCATTATTTAAAAACCCTATGATTGTTCTGATGTGTGGGTCAGGTATGACCATGGAAGATGCTACAACTGAGATGGGCTCCTCGATTTCAATGGGATGACTGGATCATGAGGTCACAGAGGCCAAATGGCAGCCACTTAACCACAAAAGGGGATCACTCACCATAAATAGCACGAGGGTCATACTAGCAATCAGAATATCTGGGACTTTGGGGATCTCTGGAGCAGGCTAACTCTTCATATTGTCCTCAGGAATGAAAAGGATGATTATCATGCCGCAATAGTGCCTCATCTATGTCTAAGGTCCATATGAAGAAAGACCTGGCAGCATTGCCACACTACAGATCATGAATCTTCCTTTAACCGTTTCTTTTAAGGAACTAGGGCCCATTTACTGGAGTAAATGTGCCTTGGGAAGAAAGATATCAAGACCTTTCAAAGATTAGTAGATGTTGGCTCTGAATTGACACTAATTCCTGAACATCAAAAATGCCAGTGTGGTTCACTAGGCGAAGTGTGTACTTTTGGTGTCAGGTGATAGATGGAGTCTTAGTCCAAATGGAACTCACGTGGGGCCAGGTAGGGACCCACTCTGTGGTTATTTCCTCAGTTCCTGAATGTATCATTGAAGTTGTATTAATTGGAATATTGGCCAATTTTCAGAATCTCCACATTGGCTCTCTGACCCATGGAGAAATGGCCAACATGGTAGGAATGACAAAGTAGGAGCCCTTGGAATTTCCCCACCTTAGCAATGTCAGAAACCAGAAACACAATTTCATTCCTGCAGAACTGCAGAAATTAGTATCATCACTACTTATGTATTAGTACCATCACTAATATATACAGGAAATGTTCCATGATTTGGACAAAATGACCAATAGGTTAAATGTGAAACTTCTCAAAATTGTAAGATGCTGGAATTCAGTGGACAGCAAACCCTATAAAAGATGGGAAGAGTGCTGAAAGGTACTGACATGAAACTTGATGGGTTCAGAGATAGGCTTGGAACAAATGTATTGTAAAGGTACAAACCACAAAATGTGACTGGAGAGATTTTTTCAGGGATTAATTAGCCTTTACCTAAATGCATATTTGAAATAGCTGATATGCATGAAAGGAGTGTATTGTGGTTTTCTTTCCTTAGGGGTTATCTGCTAAGCCCACTCTTACCTAGTTTTAATTGGCTCTGTTAAATGGGCAATTTTGGAGTTACACAAAGCCTCCTTGCTAGTAAAGACTAAGCAGCATAGTATTCCCAAAGGCAGCAAAAGATTACCACTTTGATTAAGAAAATGGCTGAGGTGGGAGTCTGGATTCCCATTATTCTCCTTTAGCATTTTTATTTGACCAGTACATAAGGCAGACAATTCCTAGAGTCTAACAATGAGATGTGAAGAACTAATTAAGGTGGCCCCTCCAATTGCTGTGCTTATGTCTAATGTGATAAAAGCCATATAGAAACTGCTATAGGCCAAGGAGGCCGGTGTGCCATTATAGACTGGGCTAACGCCTTCTTCTCTCTTTCCCTTTCACTCAGAAAAAAAAAATTGTAAAATTTATATCTGATACAAATTTTAGACAGGTTATATAAGAAATATTACAACTCAATAATAAAAGAGAAAGCAAACCAATAGAGTGTGGGAAGCACACTGGAAGAAGCACCTTCCAAATGAAGATATATGGATGTGCATAGAAAAGTTCCAAACATCATTTGTCATAAGAAAATATAAATTAAAGTCCCAATGAAATACAATGGCACACACAGCGAAATGGTTACAGTTAAAACAAACAGTATTAAATATTATAGAAGATGTGGAGCAGTGGAAGGGTTCATATATTGCTGCTGGAATTTCAAAAGAGTTTAAACCCTTTGGAAAAAAATTGTGGCCATTTCTTGAAAAATTGCAAATACGGCAATATACAATTCAACAATTCCCACTCCTACATATTTCCTCATAGATAAATTAAAACATATATGTATATTCACACGTATTAGTGTGATAAAGCTGCCATAACAATGTATCACAGACTGCATGGTCTAAATAACAGAAGTGCATTTCCTCACAGCTCTGGGGGATAGAAGTCCAGGACCCAGGTGTCAGCAGGGTTGGCTTCTTCTGAGGCCTCTCTCCTTACCTTGTGGTGTGTCATCTTCTCCTTGTGTCTTCAAGTGATCTTTCCTCTGTGTGTGCCTAGGTCCTAATCTCCTCTTTCTAAGGATACCGGTCATACTGAATTACAGCCCACCCCAAGGACCTTATTTTGTTAATGGTGGAAGAGACCCGAGTTACCAGGAGTTACCAGCAGCAAATCCGCACAGGTCTGCAGCAACTTCAAATCTTGCCTCCTCAGAAGATAAAATTTGAATGAGGGGCATAAAGCAGAAAAAAGAGACCTAGGCATGCTTTAGAGCAGGAGTGGAAGTTTATTTAAAAGGCCTTAGAACAGGAAAGAAAGGAAAGTTCACTTTACAAGAGGGCTCACGAAGATTAAAGAAAGAAGGTAAAAAGCCCCATTTAACTGTGATGCTGTGACCTTTATGGCCTCCTTCCCTTGACTCGATTCTTCCCTTTGAGTGGGCTGCCCGCATGCACAGAGCCCTGATTGTTTTTTGTTTTTCTTTTTTCTTTGAGATGGAGGTTCACTCTGTCACCCAGGCTGGAGTGCAGTGGTGCGATCTCGGCTCACTGTAAGCTCTGCCTCCCGGATTCACACCATTCTCCTGCCTCAGCCTCCTGAGTAGCTGGGACTACAGGTGCCCACCACCGTGCCCGGCTAATGTTTTGTATTTTTATTAGAGACGGTGTTTCACCGTGTTAGCCAGGATGGTCTCGATCTCCTGACCTTGTGATCTGCCCGCCTCGGCCTCCCAAAGTGCTGGGATTATAGGCGTGAGCCACTGCACCTAGCCAACTTTATTCTTAACCCAACCTGGAAATGACCCAGTGTCCATCCAGGGGAGCAAACTGTGGAATATTCACACTGCAGATGAGTACTCAGCAACAATGAGAAATAGATGACAGATACTTTCAATGACATGAAAGCACTTCATGGACAATGTGCTGGACAAAGAATTCAGACAAGAATATATCATGAATGATTCACATTTATGAAGATATAAAATAGGAAAAATTACCTATGATTTAGAAAAAAATCAGAAAAGCAGTTGTTTTTCAATGAAATTACTGGCAAGAGGCATGAAAATATTCTCTGGGTTGGTCAAATATTGTATATCTGAAATAAGTGATGGTTTATAGGGTTCATGCATTTGTCAAACCAGTAGAATTTTTACATTTGCATATTTAACTGCATATCTATATTTTCTAAAACTTTTAAATTTTTTTTTGGGGGGGGGTTGGGGGTCGGAGTCTCGTTCTGTTGCCCAGGCTGGAGTGCAGTGTTGCGATCTGGGCTCACTGCATCTCTGGCTCCCAGTTCAAGCAATTCTCCTACCTCAGCCTCTTGAGTAGCTGGGACTACAAGCATGCACCACCATGCCCAGCTAATTTTTGTAGTTTTAGTAGAGACAGGGTTTCACCATTTTGGCCAGGTTGGTCTCGAACTCCTGACCTTGTGATTCACCCTCCCCGGCCTCCCAAAGTGCTGAGATTATGGGTGTGAACCACCATGCCTGGCCTTTTCTAAAATAGTTTAAACATGCATCCATTATCCCATGCTACAACTAATGCTTGGTTTTATCTGTGCTGAGAAAACAGACTATGAGTCCAATCATCTTTGTAAATCATCATGGTAAACAAATACAAGGGAAACTATAGATCGGAACAAGGACTATCGACCTTTATTACAGATGCAAAGTTATGAAGTTAAACTGCACTTTTATTCACGATGATATAAGAGAGAAGAAAATATCCTTGATGTGCTTCAGGTAAAATTTGGATCTATCTAAAATTTTTAAATGGATGATTTACTCAATAGTAAATTTAAAAGCAGAAAATTCTCCGTACCTGTGTTGAAAATTTTGTGCTGACTGCATACACAAATGAAGACTCAAGAATGCAATCAAGTTATAGAAGTATATAATTATAGAACTAAAGATAATTATCTGTTTATGGACATCACAATTGTGGCAATGCATTCCAAATTTTTATTACTTCCGATATTATTATAACATTGATATTATGGCCACCAATATGGAAAAAAATATGATATGTACATGCTATGGGCTACTAAACAATAAAAAAATAAACTTCAAATATATGCAATAACATGAAAGTAGCTCAGAGACATTATTTGAACACAAAAAATGCATACTATAAAGGAGCATGTGGGTTATAGAGGTTAACAAATAGGATTTATTTTAGTAAGCAATCCCTTTTCCTTTTCAATAATTTAGGTAATCAGATGAAGAAATATTGATCATAATGGAGAGAGATAAAATAGCATTACAGCTGGTAAAACATGAATAAAAAATTTACAAAAATGACTAACAAATAAATGACTGATTAACATGATTTTCATGTTTAACCTCAAAAACTAAAAACCCTAAGGAAGCCAAGTGTAACCTCCACCTTTCACCATATTAGTAAGATATATATTTTTCCATACTCAAGGTCAAATAGTACATTTCTGAATAAATGTTAAGCAATATACATAAAAATTCAAAATATATTTAAAATTTGAGAGAGCAATTTTGCTGCTGAGAATGTATTCTATAATTTTACTGAATTTGTGAATAACTATTTATGTACAAAAAGTGTTATCACATGATTATTTTTATGATGGAGAAGAAAACATAAAATTTTTAATAATAACAAAATACCAAATAAATTTTTCTGTATTCAGTTGATAGAATAATATGCACTAAGTTTATTAATAATCATTTTATTATATTAAAATGTTTGGGGTATGTTAGTAAGTGAAAAAAACAT
Organism: Papio anubis; assembly: GCF_008728515.1. Taxonomy (NCBI): domain Eukaryota; kingdom Metazoa; phylum Chordata; class Mammalia; order Primates; family Cercopithecidae; genus Papio; species Papio anubis. The sequence goes on from NC_044979.1 coordinate 12,985,574, forward strand.
AAAATTAATGAAGTTCTCATTTAACCTCACATATTTCTGAGACCCAAATTGGCGTAAATTGTTTTTAATAATAAAATTTGAGGCATGAGCTCAACTAGATGAAAATAAATATGTTCAAAAAGACTATACGAAAATATATGAAAAATGATATCCAATATATCACTTTTATTTGAATTTTTCTCTTCACTAAGTTTCATATTAAAAAATTATCACCAAACTATACAAGTGAATTATATCATTCAACCTTAAAACTATAATTAACTCACTAGTTAGAGATGATATTTTTAAGTCAAAGAATAAGGAATTATTGCACTCGTCACTTGATTAGTCTTAAAAACACAAGAAATTACTGGACTATTAATTGTTTTTTAGTACAAAAATTCATTATTTTAATAAAGATATATTTCAGAAAACAATAGTTATGAGATTAAATAATTATAATAAAATGATAAGTGTAGTAATAGCAATAATTAGCTCCAGTATTTCTAATTGCACTTATTTTTTCTGAGCCTTGTTAAAACTGTGAGGGGCCTGATATTTGACCTGATCTGCAAGCCTGCCACAGTTATATGAATGCTCGCAAACGATATGAAGATCCATGGTCAGAGACTAAAGACTTTTTACCCATCTTTGCATTGTTTCCCCTTGTGATACAGAACAGTCTAGGTGAATGCTGCATGTGCAGTGTGTTTACAACACAGTTGAGGAGCCCTAAGCTTGGGAAACTCCAATTTTTATAATGGGCTGCAAGAAAACTTGTTTGACCTTTGCTTAGAGGGGACATGGTCTTTACTATACTGAATAGTAAACAAACCTAACCTCTGCTCCAAAGAAAAATCCTCTTGTTAAAAGATGTTTGCTACACACATATCTTTAAAAAGATGGTCTGGAACAAAAAAGCTAGTGCATCTGCTCACAAAACATGCAGAAATATGAGAGACCCATTAACTGTCTCCCAACAAGCCTCAGTTTCCTTAGGTATAAAATTCCATAATAAATTTGTGATAGTATCTACTCTCTGAATCAAGTAAGATGATGAATGTATCCTAAAACTGTCAAAGTGATATATAAAATAATTCAACATTCATACTTTGTTTTAAAAAAGGATAAAAACCTTAGTAGTAGGCTCTCACAATCAATTACACAATGTGAATTTAAATTGTACACAGGTAGTTTAAAAATAGGGCTAGGAAATTTGGCTTTATAAAAATCTCGATTGTAATGGGAACACTGGAGGAACTATATTAACATCAGAAAGAAATCTAGCAAGATAAAAATATTGTAAAAGTTGCTCCTAAGATGCACTCTAAATAAGATCATATTAACATGTTTTACAAATTTGTTGTGAATATTTCCCACAATTCTATAATATGCAACTCAATGCCCTACGGTACCTAGCACAGTCCACTGATAGTGGCAAACAGCTACATAAATGATCACTGAGATTTTATAACTCACACAATAGAGTTAAAAATATAGGGAAGAAAAATGGAAAAATAAAAACAGACACATGAAAAGCAAGAAAACTGAAAGGTAGGGAAAAGGTCATTTGGTAAAAATTTAGCATGTATAAATGCGCTGCTAGGAAACATCGTCAGTTCTCTTGAAACCATTCCTCTATAGTTAAAACCTAATTACCACCAGCACTATTCCCACCAAGTCACCTAGAACTGGTTGCTCAACAGTCCTATACACACTTATTTGGAGCAACTGCAAGATTAAGCTAAGAAATTCATAATAAGAGTCCCCAAAGAAATTTTACAAACAATGAAATATATGACTGTTAATCCCATGAACAGTGAGTGAATGGGTAAATAGTTTTAAGTTACAAAGTGAAAAAAGAATGGTAGCCAGCTATTTAGGACTTGAGAATGGATGTGTCTTTCAAGCTTGTTGATAAAACCACAAGAGTCCGGGTGCAGTGGCTCTCCCAGCACTTTGGGAGATGGAGGCAAGAGGATCACTTGAGTCCAGGAATTTGAGACCATCTGGGCAGTATAGTGAGACCATGTCTCTACAAATAATTTTAAAAATTGAACTGAGTGTGGTAGTACACACCTTTAGTCCCAGCTACCCAGGAAGCCAAGGCAGGAGGACCACTTGAGCCCAGGATTTCAAGGCTGTCGTGAGCCATGATTGCACCACTACTCTCCGGCCTGGGTGACAAAATGAGACCTTGTCTCAAAAAAGTATTAATAGTAATAATTAATTTTTTAAAAAGCACAAGACAATTCAGTAAAAGAAAGAAAAGGAAAATTTTTGGTAGACCTTTGGAAACTTAGGCTAGAAAAGGCAAATGCAATATATATATTTTCTAATATGTATAAGTGTGTGATATAATATATAAATAGTATAATATATAACTAGATACTATGAAATATATATAACAAATATTATCTTAAGTAAGGAAAATCTATGAATGGTCTCTTCCTCTGGGTTCTAATTGTGCTTTTATCTACCTGCATTTCACACTATATACACTGAATTGTAATTTGTTCACATTTGGTCTCCTCTGGTTGTGTTTTAATTTCTCTAGAAAGTAAGGTGTAGTCAAAGACACTACTTTTGATAGTAGTCAGTCATATGTTTCAAAATCAGCCTCTGCTCTTCAATTAATATTGAAGAGTTACTTAACTTCCCTGAGAATTAGCTACTCAGATCATTTAAATTTAAATATTTGAAAATTATACTGGGTATACCTGGGTAATAAGGAAATCAAAAGGCTGCTGTTACTGGGCCTACAAGTGGTAATCTCACCACAAAGCTGTCTTATTTTCTCTCTTGTTTGTATGCTTTTGTTAAGAAAAAAGCTTAACATGATAAATACAACATTTTGTTCTGTATTAAAATGCTCTTCAACGTTTATTTCAAGTGGAACAAAGGAATGATGGAGATCTTGATTCTTCTATTCCCAAATTACTGTTAAATACTGTGTGTGCTACTCCTTGGGGAAAATCCTATGAAACAACAAGGGAAGAGGGAATTCTCATACATTTTTAGTAGATGGGTGCCAAGGGGAAACTTCTTAACACATTTATGTTACTTTCTGACAGAAAGTAAATCTCATTTGGCTGATTTGGGGTAGGGGGTGGTAGAGAAAGAGAGAGAGAGAGAGACGATGAGAACTTAAAAGTTGAAGATGTGGCCGGGCGCGGTGGCTCACGCCTGTAATTCCAGCACTTTGGGAGGCCGAGGCGGACAGATCACAAGGTCAGGAGATCGAGACCATCCTGGCTAACACGGTGAAACCCCGTCTCTACTAAAAATACAAAAAATTAGCCGGGCGTGGTGGCGGCGGGCGCCTGTAGTCCCAGCTACTCGGGAGGCTGAGGCAGGAGAATGGCGGGAACCCGGGAGGCGGAGCTTGCAGTGAGCGGAGATCGCGCCACTGCACTCCAGCCTGGGCGACAGAACGAGACTCCATCTCAAAAAATAAATTAATTAATTAATTAAAAATAAAAAGATAAAGATGTAGGCCCTTTTTAAAATCCAGACCACAGAGTCATGCTAGGGCTCTATCTATCTTAGAATTGGGAATAAGGAGTTTAATGGGTGCCAAGGGAACGCTTTATTAACACATTTATGTTACTTTCTGACAGAAAGTAAATCTCATTTGGCTGATTTGTTTGACAAGGATTGACTTTGTAAGTTAGGTTATATGACCATAATTTCCCATAAACTAACTGAATTAAATGATGGTTCCGTGATTCTGACTAAAGTATATTTAAGACGTGGAATTAGATGAAGGCATTCATTAAAATATATATTGTATTGACAAGAATATATGAGAATTAATTGTATTTTATCTTATTCTGATATATTTTTAGTATATCAAGTTAAATATGTTGCCTCTAGTTGAGAAGGAATTTAAGGGAATAATTAATAGTCCTTTGAAAAGTCTTTGTAGAGCCTTTTATGTATAATTCCTAGACACTGAGAATGTGATTGATCTTCATGACTAGGTAACAAATCTTTTTGAAAGTTAGGTCATTTCCAATTTCTTGCTATCAATAAAACTGAAGGAGGAAGTAATCAAGTTGTCAGCTGATATTACATTAAAAATAGGTTTTGTAAGAAACCACTATGTTACTTGGTAAATAACGTGAAAAAAAGGTTTAAATAATTGAGTAACAACTCATATTACAGAGTTTCATTCATTTTTATCTCCCCGTTTAAATACACAAATTTTCACATCATTTACATGTATGATAAAGAAAACTAGGAATAGTCATCTAGCAATAAGTAATAATCACTCAGAGATATATGAATTAACTAAATAAAAGCTTCCTCCATCTCATAAAAGATAATTTCAATTTTATATTTTACCTCTCATATTTAGTAAATATTTAGATAAGTATCAAAATTTATGTTATTATATTTTTTATACTCACAGTAACTCAAACGTAGTGAAAACATCCTAAAACATTTTAACTTGTATAGAGCTTTAGTAACACAAAATATCTCAAAATGTTATCAAAATAATATTCACATTTTTGTTGCAGTCATATATGTGATCGAAATAATTTCAGTGATAAGACTTATCAAATACTGAGTACACAAAACAAGGCAAAAAAATCTGAATGTTAAATATGCTCTGGTTGCTAATTTTTTAATTTGATAAATGTGGATATTAAATTGTCATAATATTTTGATTTATTGGAGACAATTTAAAAGTTGACATAATTTTTTTAAAAGCCAAAATTTACAAAATGCCAAAACATCTTTTGTAGCTATTTGCACTTTATAAAACATCAAATATATTTTGCAAAGTAGTATGTAGCTTTTTAACTTTTTGAGGAAACATCCAAGCAAATATTTGAAGACTGTGACCATTTACCAAAGGCAATTCTAGATAACTGAAGGAATTAAATGTAAAAAAAAAAATCTGTTATTTTGGAAACAAACCATGAGAATATCTTTATTACTTAAGTAAAGAGAAAAACATGTTTCGTATAAGTACAAACGAGTACACAATTAGGGAGAATAATAATCATTTGAAAGTAAAAACTTAAAAATTTCTGTTCAGATGAAAAGGACAAACCACAAATAAAGAGAAAATACCTGCCATATGTATTACCAAGGGTGAAAAACACTCCAAATATATAAATCTGTTACAAAAATTCAACAACATGGAACTGACATAGGGAATGACATCAACAATTATTTCATAGACAATGACACACAAATGACAAGCAAATATTTGACAATTTGTGTAACTGAATTTTAATAAGAAATGAAGTTAAAGCACAATAAGAAATTATTTTACAATAATTATATTAGCAAAATTGAAAACTGAAAGAAATGATAAACAACAGTAACATGAATAAAGTATATAACTACACATGACATAATGGATCTCATGGTCCTTAATTGAAGAGGACAGCAGCAAGTATAACTCCTCACAACTATTCTGTTTATATAAAGTTAAAAGGCAAAAGAAATGTGAACATTTTATTTTTTGTATTACATTCATGCACGTCTATATCATAATCAGAAACCAGAAGGAATGCCAGAGAAAAACGGTATGGCTATGTTCTATTTTAAAACTCCATTATGTAAATAAGTATTTATATTATTGTCAATCTTTCTAACATTTATAAATGTCAGGCATATTATTTTACAATATTTAATATAATATTGACTATTTTAAATCAAGTATATAAAAGTAATGAAAATAAAATTAAGATAAAATAGCATTCCACATAGGTTTAACAAAGTCCCAAGTCAGCATTTAGTGTTAATGAAAAAAAGCAGAATGTTTCTTAGTCTATCTAGGCTGCTATAATAAAATGCAATAAACTAGCTCACTTATAAACAACAGAAATTTATTTCTCAGTTCTTTTAGACTGGAAAGTACAAGATCAAGAGGCCATCGTGGTCAAATTTTGGGGAGGGCCCTCGTCTGAGTTGCAAACTGATAGCTTCTCCCTGTGTCTTCACCTGTTGGAAGGGCAAAGCTGCTCTCTGAAGTCTCTTTCATAAAGGCATGAGTTCCATTCATCAGGGCACTTTCCTCACTATCTAAACACCTCCCAAAGGGCTCTTTTCTTAATACCATCACTTTGGGGGGTCAGGATTTCATCACATAAACTTGGGGGTAGAGACAAATAGTCCAATCATAACTGGTGGTTTTTATATCTTAGCTGAAGGATGCTCTCTGCAGAAGAAACATCATGTCTTGTTATCACTATACACTCACATTCAATCACAAATGTGTGCATATAATTGAGGTTAAATGAGTATATTTTATATCTTCATGTTACTATTCCTCAAAGTGTGTATGGATATCTCCTAAATGTATGTAACTACTTTGTAAATCTTGAATTTGTGGCAGCGGTAGATTTAAAGCAATTTTGCGCCCTATTTTTCTAAGTGTGAATCAAAATTGCAGAATATGTGGTGTTCCTGGCTGTCTGCTAGAATAAGTAGAACAAGTTGGTATCTTGTTTTAAACAAACAAAAATGCTTTCACCCAAAGTCTGTAAAAGTCCTTAATGACAATGTATGCTGATTATGAGTATGTAAACTCAATAGGTATTTCTGTGGATGATATATAAAAGGTAGCTTTTGTGACCATTCTCCAAATTTTGAAAAGCTCCTTAGAAATTTATTTCAAATATCTGTAATCCTTTCTAACTGCTAGGGCATTGGTTGAGAGATAGCTCTCTTCTCTTCAAACAACTCCAACATTGATTTTGAAATAAAAGGCTCCCTATGGGATTCAGAGGTTTTAAAGTGACTCAGTACGAAGCAGTAAACCTGAACTTTTTGGAATTTGTTTTATAACCTTGAGGTGTCTTAGACATATATGCTTGTAACACTGGTTGATGGACCTTGTGGACATTGAAGCACTCACTTTGTTTTATCATTTTTCTTAGGAGGCCAAGCAAACTGGCCCTGAGAAACAAGTGTATTTGATTTAATTAGATATTTTTGTGTTTTATATTTGCAGGTAAACACAAAAACAAATGCTTTAAAATTAATCATGTCTTGATTTTCAGAGAATTCTTCTTGGCCTCATTCAACTATTGAAGCACACTAGGAAAATAATTGGCTAAACAATTGTCAAGAATACAATTAATGTTGAATCTCTGGAGGAATGTGCAACCATAAAATGAGTTTGTATGTCTGCTTAAATCTTAATAAATTCATATTTAGGTCTTCAGTAGGTTATGTGTACCATACCAAAAATGAAAATAGAAAAATGTAAAAAAAAGACAAAGCAAAATGAAAAAAGCAAGATAGCCCTTTATCATTAACTTTATTCAATACATCTTACAAAACTATTTATTTATCAAAATATAATCTAGTAGTATTATAATATTAAACAATAGAAAATTGATAAAATAGGCATATGAAAATTCATATATGTTATATATACCAACTAATATCAGTTAAAAAGCATGATATAAAAGAGATATCTACCACAATAATAAAAAGTAATACCAAAGAAAAATTTAAAAGCAATGGTCAAAACTGATATGGATAAAAAGCAGATTAAAATTGGACATATTTGAAGGTAAAATATTAACTTTCTTATTTAAGTACAACTCTGGTGAAATTTTGATCTATAATAACAAAAAGATGAGTAACACCAGGAAAAAAAAAAAAAAAAACCTCCAGAGATACAAAACATATAAAGACAATAAATTTTAAAAGTACACTAAAGACAGGGACACCCAAGATGGCTGAATAGGAACAGCTCCAGCCTCCAGCTCCCAGAATGAGTGACACAGAAGACGGGTGATTTCTGCATTTTCAACTGAGGTACTGGATTCATCTCACTGGGGCGTGTCAGACAGTCAGTGCTGGTCCGTGGGTGCAGCCTGATCAGCAAGAGCTGAAGCCGGGTGAAGCATCGCGTCACCTGCGAAGCGCAAGGGGGAAGGGAATTCCTTTTCCTAGCCAAGGAAAATTGAGACACACAACACCTGGAAAATTGGGTAACTCCCACGCTAATACTGTGCTTTACCAAGGGTATAGCAAATAGCACACCAGGAGATTATATCCCATAGCTGGCCCGGAGGGTCCCACGCCCACGGAGCCTCCCTCATTGCTAGCACAGCAGTCTGAGATCTAACTGCAAGGCACCAGTGAGGCTGGGGGAGGGGCACCCACCATTGCTGAGGCTTAAGTAGGTAAACAAAGCTGCCACAGGAAGCTCGAATTGGGTGGAGCCCACCACAGCTCAAGGAGGCCTGCCTGCCTCTGTAGACTCACCTCTGGGGACAGGGCATAGCTAAACAAAAAGGAGCAGAAACCTCTGGAGATGTAAAAGTCCCTGTCTGACATCTTTGAAGAGAGCAGTGGCTCTCCCAGCAGGGAGGTTGAGATCTGAGAATGGATAGATTGCCTGCTCAAGTGGGTCCCTCACCCCTGAGTAGCCTAACTGGGAGACATCCCTCACTAGGTACAGACTGACACCTCATACCTCACAAGGCTGTGTACACCCCTGAGACAAAGCTTCCAGAGTAAGAATCAGACAGCAACAATCGCTGTTCAGCAATATTCTATCTTCTGCAGCCTCCGTTGCTGATACCCAGGCAAACAGGGTCTGGAGTGGACCTCAGGGAAACTCCAACAGACCTGCAGGTGAGGGTCCTGACTGTTAGAAGGAAAACTAACAAACAGAAAGGACACCCACACCAAAACCCCATCAGTACATCACCATCATCAAAGACCAAAGGCAGATAAAACCACAAAGATGGGGAAAAAGCAGTGCAGAAAAGCTGGAAATTCAAAAAATCAGAGCACGTGTCCCCCTCCAAAGGAATGCAGCTCATTGCCAGCAACAGAACAAAGCTGGAGAGAGAATGACTTTAATGAGTTGAGAGAAGAAGGCTTCAGTTGATCAAACTTCTCAGAACTAAAGGAGGAACTGTGTAACCAGTGCAAAGAAACTAAAAACCTTGAAAAAAGAATGGACGAATGGATAACTAGAATAATCAATGCAGAGAAGACCTTAAAAGAACTGATAGTGATGAGAACTATGTGACGAAAGCACAAGCTTCAGTAACCGACTTGATTAACTGGAAGAAAGAGTATCAGTGACTGAAGATCAAATGAATGAAATGAAGTGAGAAGAGAAGTGTAAAGAAAAAAGAATAAAAGGAAATGAACAAAGCCTCCAAGAAATATGGGATTACGTAGACAAAATCTATGTCTGACTGGTGTGCCTGAAAGTGACGGGGAAAATGGAACCAAGTTGGAAAACACTCTGCAGGATATTATCCAGGAGAACTTCCCCAACCTAGTAAGGCAGGTCAATATTCAAATTCAGAAAATACAGACAATGCCAAAAAGATATTCCTCGAGAAGAGCAACTCCAAGACACATAATTGTCAGATTCACCAAAGTTGAAATGAAGGAAAAAATGTTAAGGGCAGCCAGACAGGAAGGTTGGGTTATCCACAAAGGGAAGCCCATCAGACTAACAGGAGATCTCTCGGCAGAAACTCTGCAAGCCAGAAGAGAGTGGGGGCCAATATTCAACATTCTTAAAGAAAAGGATTTTCAACCCAGAATTTAATTTCCAGCCAAACTAAGTTTCATAAGTGAAGGAGAAATGAAATCCTTTATAGACAAGCAAATGCTTAGACATTTTGTCACCAGCAGGCCTGCCCTACAAGAGATCCTGAAGGAAGCACTAAACATGGAAAAGAACAACCGGTACCAGCCATTGCAAAAACATGCCAAAATGTAAAATCCATAGATGCTAGGAAGAAACTGCATCAAAACTAGTGAGTGAAATAACCAGCTAATATCATAATGACGGGATCAAGTTCACATGTAACAATATTAACCTTAAATGTAAATGGACTAGATCGTCCAATTAAAAGACACAGACTGGCAAACTGAATAAAGAGTCAAGACCCATCAGTTTGCTGTATTCAGGAGACCCATCTCACATGCAGAGACACACAGAGGCTCAAAATAAAGGGATGGAGGAAGATCTACCAAGCAAATGGAAAACAAAAAAAGGCAGGAGTTGCAATCCTAGTCTCTGATAAAACAGACTTTAAACCATCAAAGATCAAAAGAGACAAAGAAGCCATTACATAATGGTAAAGGGATCAATTCATCAGGAAGAACTAACTATCCTAAATATATATGCACCTAATACAGGAGCACCCAGATTCATAAAGCAAGTCCTTAGAGACTTACAAAGAGACTTAGACTCCCATACAATAATAATGGGAGACTTTAACACCCCACTGTCAACATTAGACAGATCAACGAGACAGAAAGTTAACAAGGATATCCAGGAATTGAACTCAACTCTGCACCACGTGGACCTAATAGACATCTACAGAACTCTCCACCCCAAATCAACAGAATATACATTCTTCTCAGCACCACATCACACTTATTCCAAAATTGACCACATAATTGGAAGTAAAGCACACCTCAGCAAATGTAAAAGAACAGAAAGTGTAACAAACTGTCTCTCAGACCACAGTGCAATCAAACTAGAACTCAGGACTAAGAAACTCACTCAAAACCACTCAACTACATGGAAACTGAAAATCTTGCTCCTGAATGACTACTAGGTACACAATGAAATGAAGGCAGAAATAAAGATGTTCTTTGAAATCAATGAGAACAAAGATACAATGTACCAGAATCTCTAGGACACATTTAAAGCAGTGTGTAGAGGGAAATTTATAGCACTAAATGCGCACAAGAGAAAGCTGGAAAGATCTAAAATTGACACCCTAACATCACAATTAAAAGAACTAGAGAAGCAAGAGCAAACATATTCAAAAGCTAGCAGAAGGTAAGAAATAACTAAGATCAGAGCAGAACTGAAGGAGATAGAGACACAAAATACCCTCCAAAAAATCAATGAATCCAGGAGTTGGTTTTTTGAAAAGATCAACAAAATTGATAGACCGCAAGCAAGACTAATAAAGAAGAAAAGAGAGAAGAATCAAATAGACGCAATAAAAAATGACAAAGGGGATATCACCACCGACCCCACAGAAATACAAACTACCATCAGAGAATACTATAAACATCTCTACGCAAATAAACTAGAAAATCTAGAAGAAATGGATAATTTCCTGGACACTTACACTCTCCGAAGACTAAACCAGGAAGAAGTTGAATCCCTGAATAGAGTAATAGCAGGCTCTGAAATTGAGGCAAAAATTAATAGCCTACCAACCAAAAAAAGTCCAGGACCAGATGGATTCACAGCTGAATTCTACCAGAGGTACAAGGAGGAGTTGGTACCATTCCTTCTGAAACCATTACAATTGATAGAAAAAGAGGGAATCCTCCCTAACTCATTTTATGAGGCCAGCATCATCCTGATACCAAAGCCTGACAGAGACACAACAAAAAAGGAGAATTTTAGACCAATACCCTGATGAACATCGATGCAAAAATCTTCAATGAAATACTGGCAAACCGAATCCAGCAGCACATCAAAAAGCTTATCCAGCATGATCAAGTGGGCTTCATCCCTGGGATGCAAGGTTGATTCAACATATGCAAATCAATAAATGTAATCCGGCATATAAACAGAACCAAAGACAAAAAACCACATGATTATCTCCATAGATGCAGAAAAGACCTTTGATAAAATTCAACAGCCCTTCATGCTAAAACTCTCAATAAATTTGGTATTGATGGAACGTATCTCAAAATAATAAGAGCTATTTATGACAAACCCACAGCCAATATCATACTGATTGGGCAAAAACTGGAAGCATTCCCTTTGAAAACTGGCACAAGATAGGGATGCCCTCTCTCACCACTCCTATTCAACATAGTGTTGGAAATTCTGGCTAGGGCAATTAGGCAAGAGAAAGAAATCAAGGGTATTCAGTTAGGAAAAGAAGAAATCAAATTGTCCCTGTTTGCAGATGACATGATTGTATATTTAGAAAACCCCATCATCTCAGCCCAAAATCTCCTTAAGTTGATAAGCAACTTCAGCAAAGTCTCAGGATACAAAATTAATGTGCAAAAATCACAAGCATTCTTATACACTAGTAACAGACAGAGAGCCAAATCATGAATGAACTTCCATTCACAATTGCTTCAAAGAGAATAAAATACCTAGGAATCCAACTTACAAGGGATGTAAAGGACCTCTTCAAGGAGAACTACAAACCACTGCTCAGTGAAATTAAAGAGGACACAAACAAATGGAAGAACATACCATGCTCATGGATAGGAAGAATCAATATCGTGAAAATGGCCCTGCTGTCCAAGGTAATTTATAGATTCAATGCCATCCCCATCAAGCTACCAATGAGTTTCTTCACAGAATTGGAAAAAAACTACTTTAAAGTTCATACGGAACCAAAAAAGATCCCACATTGCCAAGACAATCCTAAGCCAAAAGAACAAAGCTGGAGGCATCACGCTACCTGACTTCAAACTATACTACAAGGCTACAGTAACCAAAACAGCATGGTACTGGTACCAAAACAGAGCTATAGACCAATGAAACAGAACAGTGGCCTCAGAAATAATACCACATATCTACAACCATCTGATCTTTGACAAACCTGAGAAAAACAAGAAATGGGGAAAGGATTCCCTATTTAATCAATGGTGCTGTGAAAATTGGCTAGCCATAAGTAGAAAGCTGAAACTGGATCCTTTCGTTACTCCTTATACGAAAATTAATTCAAGATGGATTAGAGACTTAAATGTTAGACCTAAAACCATAAAAACCCTAGAAGGAAACCTAGATAATACCATTCAGGACATAGGTATGGGCAAAGACTTCATGTGTAAAACACAAAAAGCAATGGCAACAAAAGCCAAAATTGACAAATGGGATCTAATTAAACTAAAGAGTTTCTGCATAGCAAAAGAAACTATCATCAGAGTGAACAGGCAACCTACAGAATGGGAGAAAATTTTTGCAAGCTACTCATCTGACAAAGGGCTAATATCCAGAACCTACAAAGAACTCAATCAAATTTACAAGAAAAAAACAAACAACCTCATCAAAAAGTGGGCAAAGGATATGAACAGACACTTCTCAAAAGAAGACATACATACAGCCAACAGACACATGAAAAAATGCTCTTCATCACTCGCCATCAGAGAAACGCAAATCGAAACCACAATGAGATACCATCTCACACCAGTTAGAATGGCAATCATTAAAAAATCAGGAAGCAACAGGTTCTGGAGAGGATGTGGAGAAATAGGAACACTTTTACACTGTTGGTGGGACTGTAAACTAGTTCAACCATTGTGGAAAACAGTGTGGCATATCCTCCAGGATCTAGAACTAGAAATACCATTTGACCCAGCCATCCCATTACTGGGTATATACCCAAAGGATTATAAACCATGCTGCTATAAAGACACATGCACACGTATGTTTATTGTGGCACTATTTACAATAGCAAAGACTTGGAATCAACCCAAATGTCCATCATTGACAGACTAAGAAAATGTGGCACATATACACCATAGAATACTATGCAGCCATAAAAAAGGATGAGTTCATGTCCTTTGTAGGGACATGTATGCAGCTGGAAACTATCATTCTCAGCAAACTATTGCAAGAACAGAAAACCAAACACCACATGTTTTCACTCATAGGTGGGAATTGAACAATGAGATCACTTGGACACATGAAGGGGAACATCACACACCGGGGCCCATTGTGGGGAGTGGGGAGGGGAGAGGGGATAGGGATAGCATTAGGATATATACCTGATGTAAATGACGAGTTAATGGGTGCAGCACACCAACATGGCACATGTATACATATGTAACAAACCTACACGTTGTGTACATGTACCCTAGAACTTAAAGTATAATAATAAGAAGAAAAAGAATTGCGAGACAGAGCAACCTCCCCTCCAAAAAAAAAAAAAGAAAATGAAAGCCATACATATTGAGAAAGGTAAAAAAATAGTACACTACAGACAAACCATTATTGAGTATAAAGTAAATTTCTAAATAATGATAAAAATCCTATTCATTAAGATAATGTAATAATTTCAAATGTAAGATTTAAAAGTACCTTCAAAATAGTTTTAAAATTGACAAAAATATTTGTGAGAAATTGTCAAATTCAACATCACATTAAAAGATTTCAACCCCAATTACCATCTCTGGTAATATGTAGCTACCAGTAGCTGTTCTGACTGATAGAACATCATTACTATTGGTTGGACCAACACAGCACTAGTTTTCAAATATTTTGCCCATTGCCTCTGAGCAATATATAGAACTCTGTATCTAATATGCGAAGATGATATGTTTAATGAATACACGGATTAAAAGATCACATATATTAGTATATTAAGTAAATCTTAACATAATGTCAAATCATCAATATTATTATATCATACTCAGTAAAAATGCAATTAAATAAGAAATAAATTTGGCAATGAAAATTAAATAACTTTGTAAAATAAAGCACTTCTAGAGAGACACCATCAAGATGGCTGACTAGAAGAATCCAACATTCCCCTTATGCACAGAGAATGACCAAAAGAGCGAGTAGATAAGCACACATCAAGTAGAGTGTATAAGGAAGAACACTGGAAGTCAGCAGGAAATTGACAGGAACTTGTGAGGCATGGGAACTTAAGATTGCACCGTAGAGAGGGAAGCAAAGCAGTCAGCTGTGATATGCCTAAAGCTAGGAGAGACTTCCCATTGTAGGGGAAAGGTACGCAAGAGATTCCCAATTGTCCACATTCCTACCACAGATGCCAGCAATTCTAGCTATGTGAGAGCCCCTCAACCCTCAGCAACTCTGAGTCTAGTACAGGGAGCTGCCTGAAGGCCACACAATTACATTTTCCCAGAGAAGGAATTTACACTGGGTCCCACTCACTTCCCAGGATCCAGGCTGCTGCAGAACAGTGCCATTTAGAGAGAAGGTAAAACTGACTATACTCTTCCATGGAGCCCCAAAACCTCTGCATCTCCAAATCCGTGGGCCCACACCAACAACCCCTCACTTCCAGTCAGAGGACTGCAGCATCACAACACTGGCTGGAGCCAGTGATGCAGCTACATTCTTGGCCTTTGAGCTCATGCAAAATCCTACATCCAGGGGAAGTGGCAATTCAGCACATCAGGAAGCTTTCCCCAGGACATAGGGAGCTGAAGTGTGCACGACGGCCTTCTCAGATCCTAAGAGACAACTGCCTAGGGCTGTCACCACTGATAGCAACACTGCCCCCCTCCAGTTGCAGCGCTGTTACACATCGACATGTGCTGCCTGGGAACCCAAAGTTAGCCCACCCAGGCTACCACCACAGACACAGGTAGCCATGTGCATCACTCAGGGGCCCAAAACTGATCCACCTGGCCAGCTGACACCACCATTGGTGTCCATCGAAGCCATACAGGGGACAGAGTAGGTCTTGCTCTCTCACTCAGGTCTTGCCATTGCCACAGCCAGTGAACCACTCAGGTGCCTGAGGACTGGCGTGGGCAGCATCCTAGTCTCCAGAAAAGTCTTACAACAACCTTGAGAAAGAATCACAGCCTAGGCCACTGAGAAACTCACAGGTGTTGCTGATATTGATTACAGCTGAAGAAATCAAATGGGGACTACATTATGGCACCCACCCAGAACGAAAGACAAAGTACCCTACCCAACTGACACTATAGATACATCTGTAGGAAACACTCTTTCACTTCAAAAACTACTGCATAAAACTAAAAGAAACAGTTGTTATACTAGATGTGCAAATATCCACATAAGGAAAAAAGAAACATAAAAAAGCAATGAAATTAAACATCTACAAAGGAACACAATAATTCTACAAGTTCAGACCCAAAGAAAATCTATAAAATTCCTGACAGGAATTCAAAATAGTATTCTTTAGGAAACATGGCAAGATATCAGAGAATACAAGTGGGCAATACAGAAAAATCAGGAAGACAGAGAAATTCAGCACAAACATTGAAATCATAAAAAAGAACAAAGACAAAATCCTCGAACCAAAGAATTCAATGAATGGTATAAAAATAATATTGAGAGATTCAACAATAGACCAGATCACACAGAAGTAATAATTCCTATTCTTGAAGATAGGTCTTTTGAAATAATACAGAAAAAAAGAAAAAGAAAAAAAAAGAAGAGTGTATAAATGATACATTGGACACCAACAAGTGAACAAATGTTTGAATTTTGGGAGTTCCAGAAGGAGAAGAGATGAGAAAAGGCATAGAAAATCTACATAATAAAATAATAGCTGAAAATGTTCACAGTCTTGGAGGAGATATAAACATCCAGATATAGGAATCGCAAATACTCTCAAATAGATTCAAATGACCACGTCCTCCCAGGACATTTTACAGGCAAATTTCCAAAATTCAAAGACCAAAAGAGAATTCTAAAACTAGCAAGAGAAAATCAGCAAGTCAAATATAAGAAAATACCCTTAGACTAATGGTAGATTTCTCAGCAGAAACCTTAGGAGTCAGAAGAGAATGGGATGATAAATTCAAGTTGCTGAAAGAAAAAAAAAGTCAGCCAAGAGTACTATACTGAGCAAAACTATCCTCCAGAAATGAAGACACATAAAAAGTCTTTGCCAAACAAGCAAAAACTGAGGGAATTAATCACCATTAGACAGACTTCACATTAAATGCTTAAGGGAGTCCTACATGTAGACGAAAAAGGATGATACTTATTTTCATGAAAACACATAAAAGTATAAGATTAACTGGTAGTACAGATACATAAAGAAGAAGGATAAAGAAATGAAATGCTATCACTACAGAAAACCAAAAGATTACAAATATAAACAATAAGAGAAGAAGAATGATGAAGAATATATACAAAAGAATTTTTAAAAAGTAACAAAATGAGGAAGTTTTCATCTGTCAGTAATAACCTTGAATTTCAATGATATAAATTTCCCAATTAAAATATCTAGACTGGCTAAATGGGCTTAAAAAGTATCAAAGTATATGTTGCCTACAAAGTCTCTATATGTGAAGACAATGACACTGCACACAAAGGGAAACCAAAAGTTCACAGGAATACCTAAACTTATCTCACATAAAATAGACTTTAATTCAAAAAACATAAAAGCAATTAAGTGAGGTCATTATATAATGAAAAAAGGATCGACTGGGTATGGTGGCTCATGCCTGTAATCCCAGCACTTTGGGAGGCTGAGGTGGGGAGATCATGAGGTCAGGAGTTCGAGACCAGCCTGATCAACATGGTAAAACCCCGTCTCTACCAAAAATACAAAAATTAGGTGGGCATGGTGGTGCGCACCTGTAATCATAACTACGCAGGAGGTTGAGGCAGGAGAATTGTGTGAACCTGGGAGACAGAAGTTGCAGTGAGCCGAGATTGTGCCACTGCCCTCCAGCCTGGGCGTCAGAGAGTGAGACTCCATCTCAAAAATAATAATAAGATCAAGTCAGCAAAAGTATATAAAAATTGTAAACATACATTCACTCACCAATGGAGGACCCACATATATAAGGCAAAAATATTAGGGTTAAAGAGAAAGACCCCAATACGATAGTGTTTGCGGACTTCAACATCTCACTTCCAGTATTGGACAGAACACTCAAAGAAAACAACAAAGGAGCATTCAACCTAAATGAATTATAGGCCAAATGGGGCTAAAAGACATTTACAACACTTCATCAAACATCTGTAGAACACACATTCTTCTCATCAGCACACGAAACATTTTCCAGGTAGACAACATGTTAGGCCACAGAACAAATTGCAACAAATATAAAAATATCCAAACCATAACAAATATCTTCTCAGACCATAATAGTATAAAACTTGAAATCAATAAATGGAGGAGCTCTAGAAACTACAAACACATGGAAATTAAATAATAAGCTCCCGAATGACCATTAAGTCAATGAAGAAATTAAAAAGAAAAATATTTTAAATTGAAACAAATAAAAACAGAAACATAACATACCAAAGCCTGTGAGATATAGGAAAGCAGTACTAAGAGAGGTCACAATAATAAGCGTCTATGTCAAAAAAGTAGAAAGATTTCAGGTAAACAACCTAACGGGGAACTAGAAAAGCAAGTACAAACCAAACCCCAAATTACTAGGAGAAAATAAATGTAAAAGATGTGACCAGAATAAAACAAAATAGGAATTTAAAAAAACATACAAAAGGGCAACAAAACCAAAAGTTTATTTTTTAAAAAGATAAACAAAATTAACAAACCATTAACTAGACTAAGAAAAAAAGACAGAAGACCCAGATAATTTCAGAAATGAAAAAGGAGACACTACAACTGATATTATAGAAATTTAAAAAAAACATTACAGACTATTATGAGCAATTCCATAGCAACAAATTAGAAAACCTAGAGGAAATAGATAAATTCCTGAACAAATAAATCTACCAAAATTGAACCAGGAAGAAATAGAAAACATGAACAGACTAATAACCAATAGTAAGATTGAATCAGTAATAAAATTAATCCCAGGAAAGAAAATGCTGGACCGGATGGATTTACTGCTGAATTCTATTCAACTTTTTAAATACAACTAATACCAATTCTTTTCAAACTATTAAAAAAACTGGAGAAGAAAGAATTCTTACTAATTTATTCCATAAGACCAGAATTATACTGATATCTAAACAAGACAAAGACACAACAAAAAAAGGAAACTATAGGGAAATGTCCTCAATAAACATAAATGTAAAAATTCTCAACAACATATTGGCATATCAAATCCAGCAACACATTAAACAAATAAAACACGATCAAGTGAAATTTATCCCAGAAATGGAAGGATGGTTTAACATATGCAAATCAGTAAATGTAATACATCACAATGATGGAATGAAGGATCAAAACCATTTCATTTTCTCAATAATTGCAGAAAAACATTTGATAAAATTAAACATTCCTTTATGATTAAAAACTCAACAAATTAGATATAAAAGGACTATATCTTACCCCAATAAAGGCCATACATGAAAAACCCACAACTAATACTGAATGGGGCAACATTGAAAATCTATTCCCAATAATTAAAATAAGACAAAGATGCCCACTTTCACTACTATTATTCAACATAGTACTCGTAGTTCTAGCCAGAGCAATTAGACAAGATAAAGAAATAAAGGGCATCCAAATTGGAAAAGCAGGAGTCAAATTGTCCCCCTTTAAAGATGACATAATCTTACATACTAAAATACCTAAGGACTCTACCAAAAAACTCTTAGAACTGAGAAATAAATTCAGTACATTTGCAGGACACGATATCAATATAAAAAAATCACTAGCATTTCTATACACCAGTAAAGAAGTAACTGAAACTGAAATATGCGATCCCATTCAATACTTATAGAAAAATAAAATACCTAGAAATACATTTAATCGAACAGGTGAAAGATCCCTACAATAAAAATTATAAAACATTGATGAAAAAAATTTAAAAGGACATGAATAAGTGGAAGTACATCCCATGCTCATGGATTAAAATAATTAATAGTCTTAAAATAACCATATTGCTCAAAGAAATCCATATATTCAATTCAATTCCTATCAAATGCCAATAATATTCTTCACAGAAATAGAAAAAAAATTCCTGAAACTCATATAGAACCACGAAAGACCCCAAATAGGCAAAGTAATATCAAGCAAAATCAGTAAAGCTGGAGGCATTTTACTACCTGACTTCAAAATATATTACAAAGCTAAAGCAAATACAATAGCATAGTCTCACTATAAAAACAGACACATAGACTAATGGAAAAGAATAGATAACCCAGAAATAAATTATTGTATTTATGGCCAACTGATATTTGACAAAGGCAGCAAGGACATTCATTGCAAAAGGAACAGTCTTTTCAATAAATAATGCTGGGAAAACAATATTTACATGCAGAAGAATAAAACTAGACTCTTAGCTCTTACCATGTGCAAAAACAAATTAACATGAATTAAACACTTAAATGTGAGACTCAAAACATTTACGCTTAGTTGGGAGGGATAATGTATAGGATTCTATAGCAATGTAGGATGAAAATAATTAACCATAATTTAATATATATTTCCAAACACCTGGAAGAGAGGATTTTGAATGTTCATAGTAATAAAAAAGTTGGAGGTGATAAACATGGTAATTACACTGATTTTATCATTGCACATTGCACATATGTATCAAAATATCACTCTGTATTCCATAAATATTATAAGTACACATATTTTAAAAACTTAAAGCCACACTTTTAAATACCCCGTAAGTTCAAAAATAAATTATAATTCAAATTTTAATTAAAGAAGATTTTCCATAAGTGTGGTAAGTATTGGTGATGGGAACACATTTACATAAATATGACGTAGAAGAGACAACTAATACACTCTTTGGAGATCAGAATTTTCTTATAAATATTACTTAAGATCCCCAAAGGATGGGTGGAAAGTACTCAGGAAAGGGATGGAGCACACATCACATAGATACTGCAGAATGTGTGCAAGCTCATTGTTATTTTTTTCTTATTTTTGTTTTTTAAATTTACTTTTTAAAAATATCGTTATGTTTCCTGCTTTTTATTCATCCAAGGAAATTATTTGATTGAGGGAAACCTTAATTTTTCTGATTGAAATACAAAGGAATTAGGAGTCTTTTATTTTCAGCTTTGAAATTCTAAGAGCTTATTGAAGCCAATCCAAAAGAGTCTGTCTTACAAACTAGGTTGTCAGATGACAAGACCCAGGCACTTGAAAGGTAGAATGGGCTCTTTATTTTAAAAGTTTAACTCAAATAATAAAAATCAACGCTCAGAAGATTGAACTTACGCTTTTCTTTTTTTTATTTTATAAGTTGTAACTCAATAGAAGAAACAGACAAGTCATCAAACTATTGAGAAGATGCCTGTGGTCTGGACAAGGAAGACATAGTTTGTGAACCTTAACAACTGGATGGCACAGCAAATACCATGGACAGGACAACAATAATATATTCCAATCTCAAATGAGTGAACATAGCAAGCTACAGCAGGAGCAGATGCTAGGACAGAACATGAACCAGAGGGTGGGTTTGCACCAGATGCATCAGAGAAGCCACAGCTGACCATGACAACAGCTCAGCACTCTGCACCCCTTTCTAATGCCACAGGTTATGAATATTTCCCCTGAAGATCCGAGAGAGGGAAAAGGGAAATGATTATTAAGAGGGGACATTATTGCTAATAATAAGTTTTAATTTGAAATGGACTAAGTTTAAATGCAATACTGATTGAGAAATTACCCTGAAGAGACTGTTTTAACTTAAACAACACAGAGTTTTCCTTACAGGGACAGATAATATATTTCCCTCTTTTGAGTGGAAATGAGAGTTCATAAGCAAACTGATTGCAATTACATAAAAAAAAATTAAGAAAATTGCAGCCCTGTACATTGGAGTAATGCATATAAATTTAAAACACATGGCTTACGTAAAAAGTAGAAAGTGATTGGCGTGTTTTGGAAACTGGTCATGCCAGTTTAACTGAATATGGGATTTGGTTAAAGAATATGGAAAGAGGAGCATAGGAAAGGCTAACCAGGACAAATTATAAAGTTACAAACTAATAAACAAACTAAAAGACATATATGTCATTTCATAGAGTGTGAATTTCACCTTCGGATAACAGAATAATTGAGGATTTAAAGTAATAGAATAATCATATTATTTATGTCAGGTTTATTGAATCAGAATTTATATACAGTAAACATTATCCTTTTTATTGTAGTTTGACAAATGGATTGAGTCAGATATAATACCACAATCAAAATATAGAAAAGTCTCATCATCTAAGAATTCCTTTGTGCTCTTTTAAGACAAACCAACTCCAATCGTCAGTTCCTATTACCCACTGATTGACTTTTTATCACTGTAATTTTGCTTCTTCTTCAATATCGTATAAATGGACTCACATACAAAGTAAGCTTTTAATCAGGCTGCTTTCATTCAACGTAACATTTGAGATTTATCCATGTTGCTGCATGTATCTGTATTCTCTTCCTTTTTGTTGCTGAACAGTATTCTATAGTATTGATAGAGCACAGATTGCTTATCCATTCACCAGTTGAAAGTATTTAGTATGTTTTTTTGCTGTATTTTAAAATATAACAATAAACATGTGCAGGAAGCTTTCATAACTCTTACTTAGCTACATAAGATTGGGACTGTGGATAATACGTCAGGTATATATTTACCTTTACTAGCAACTGTCAAAATATTTTCCAATGTGATTACGCCATTTTGCATTCTCATCAGCAATATATGAAAATTCTAGTTGCCTTGCATTTATGCTATTTGGATGTGTTTTTTATTTTAGCAATTCCAATATATAAGCAGAAGTATTTTATTGTGCTTTAAATTTGCATTTCTCTAATATCTAATGTTGTTGAACATCTATGTTTGTATTATTTTCCTTCCATATATATGTTGTATATATTATATGCCATCCATATTTTTGGTGAAATGTCTCTTTACATATATTATTGAGCTATTTTCTTTTTTGTTATTGAGTTTTTAGAGTGTCTTATACATTCTGAACGCAAATCTTTTTTCATATTTGTGTTTAGCCAATACTTCCTTCATTACAGGCTTGATTTTTCAGATCAGATGTGTGTGTGGGAAAGATCAGCTTGTCTTCAATTTTCAGAATCAATGAGAATGGACAAAATTGGAGACAGAAGAACTAGATATTTGCATTTAGCCAGAGAAATTGAACTGAAGATAGCAACGCTAAAGATAACAACACTATACATTAAAGATAAACAACACCAAACACAAACAAATGTTGTTTGTTAATTTATATTTCTGGGGTTATGGAGAAAAGGTAAAAAATATGGAGTAGAATTCTTGCCAGAGCAAATGAAAAGAAGATGCATTCATTGAATACATTTATATTGTGAGAAGAAAGAAGATCTTTTTTTTCTCTTCTAGTTTGTTTTCATTTTTGCATTGAGAGATGCTATCTAAGTATTTGCTTACTAATGTCTAATTTTATATTTACCATGATGTTTGACACAGTCAGGTTTTGGTATGTACCTTTTCTAAGACATGAAAACTTTTTAGTCGTTAATATGTTTGTTCTTGATATCCAGTCTTATTGGTGCATCTCATCTCAGTGTTAGCACCTAGAAGAGTACTTAGCATATAGGAGGTGTTTTATGTTTAATAAAAAATATAAATCTATGATTAATGCTGTGTTTTGATAAGTTTCCATACTCTTGACCATGTCTTGACCCATATCCTGGTGTCTACCTTAGGCTTAGCTAATTCTGTGTTCATCTGCTTTCCTATTTCTTCAACTTAGCCTAAATTTACTAAATCCTTGTCCTTTCTTTGCAATGCCTTTGGATCCATATAGTGTTCTAAAATAATGCCATATAACAACTCCTAAATTTTACTGTGGCTGACATTAAATACAGTTATCTATCCATGTGAGAAGAAATTTTAGAGATTTCTAAATCTGTTAATTATTTTGTCCAAAAAGGACTTTAACCTGTGTCCATATTAACTCATTTTGAACAAAAAAATCAAAAATGTAAACAGTGTCTTTTACCACAAGTTCCTGTTTTAAAAGAAAAAAAAGCAGTCACTCCATTTTATTCATTTCAAAGGAGTTAATATTTTAGGGAACCTGAAATAAGAATTATGGCCTGCCTTTCATGGAATGTCTACCTTTTAAAGAGTTGCTTGTAATTTATTTGTAATATTGTTTAAATCATATTATCAAAGAGTAAATTTTAAAAATTCAAATAGTATGAGTTTGTGTGAGCTTTAAATTAAGAAGGCTTTAAATAGTTTTGAAGTCATGAAACATTTCCTGACAGTATATTAAAAAGTATTTTAAGTCAAAGACAATCAGGTGCTCAAATAATTTTTCCCAAATTCTAATTCCCCAAGTTACTTATTTGACTTATTTCATCAAAATATACACTATAATATTTAAGGAGACACATCAAAATCAAATGATCTCACAAAATTAAATGGAGATTTAAAATAAAAACAGAACAATTAAAAAAAATTTTTAAGTGTAAATCTTTGCATAATTCCACAGTATTAGTCCATTTTCATGCTGCTGATAAAGACATACCTAAGACGGCTCAATGAAGAAAGAAAGAGGTTCTTTGGACTTACAGTTACACATGGCTGGGGAAATCTCACAATCAAGGCAGAAGGTAAGGGGGAGCAAGTCACATCTACAATGGATGGCAGCAGGCAAAGAGAGAGCTTCTACAGGGAAACTCCCATTTTTAACATTATCAGCCCTCATGAGACTTATTCACTGTCACAAGAACAGCACGGGAAGGACCTGTCCCCATGATTCAATTATCTCCCACCAGGTCCCTCCCATAACACGTGGCAATTATGTGAGCTACAAGATGAGATTTGGGTGGAGACACAGAGCCAAGCTATATCATTCCACCCTGGCCCCTCCCAAATCTTATATCCTCACATTTCAAAACCATTCATGCCTTCCCAACAGTTCCCCAAAGTCTTAATTCATTTCAGCATTAACTCAAAAGTCCACAATCCAAAGTCTCATCCAAGACAAGGTAAGTCCCTGCTGCCTATGAGCCTGTAAAATCAAAAACAAGTTGGTTACTTCCTAGATACAATGGGGGTACAAGTCTTGGGTAAAAATAGCCATTCAAAATGGCAGAAATTGGCCAACACGAAGGGGCAACAGGCCTCATGCAAGTCTGAAATCCAGTGGGGCAGTCAAACCTTAAAGCTCCAAAACTATCTCATTGGACTCCATGTCTCACATCCAGGTCACACTGGTGGAAGAGGTGGGTTCCCATGGCCTTGGGCAGCTCTGCCCCTGTGACTTTACAGGGTATAGCCCCTCTCCTGGCTGCTTTCACAGGTTGGCATTGGGTGTGTGTGGCTTTTCCAGCTGCACAATGCAAGCTGTCAGTGGATCTACCATTTGGGCATCTGGAGAATGGTGGCCGTCTTCTCACAGCTCTGCTAAGTGGTACCCCAGTAAAGACTCTGTGTGGGGGCTCTGACTCCACATTTCCCTTCCACACTGCCCTAGCAGAGGTTCTCCATGAGGGCCCCACCGTTACAGCAAACTTCTGCCTGGGCAGCCAGCCATTTGCATACATCCTCTGAAATGTAGGTAGAGGTTCCCCAATCTCAGTTCTTGACTTTTGTGCACTCGCAAGCTCAACACCACATAGAAGCTTCCAAAGCTTGGGGCTTCCACCGTTTAAAGCAACAGCCTGAGCTGTACCTTTGCCCCTTTTAGTCATGGCTGGAGTGACTGGAATGCAGGGCACCAAGTCCCTAGACTGCACAAAGCAAAGTGACTCTGGGTCCAGTCCACAAAACCATTTTTTTCCTTCTAGACCTCTGGGCCTGTGATGAGAGGGGCTGACGCAAAGGTCTCTGACATGCCCTGGACATATTTTCCCTATTGTCCTGGTGATTAACATTCAGCTACTTGTTACTTATGCAAATTTCTGCAGCCAGTTGAATTTCTCCTCAGAAAATGGATTTTTTTTCTTTTTTCCTTTTTTTTTTTTTTTTGAGACAGAGTCTTGCTCTGTCATCCAGGATTGGGTGCAGTGGCATGATCTCGGCTCACTGCAAGCTCCTCCTCCCAGGTTCACACCATTCTCCTGCCTCAGCCTCCCCAGTAGCTGGGGCTACAGGTATCTGCCACCATGCCCAGCTAATTTTTTTTTTTTTTTTTTTAAGTAGAGACTGGGTTTCACCATGTTAGCCAGGATGATCTCAATCTCCTGACCTTGTGATCCACTCCCTTGGCCTCCCAAAGTGCTAGGATTACAGGCATAAGCCACCATACCTGGCCGGATTTTTTTCTATTCTATCACATTGTCAGGCTGCAAGTTTTTCAAACTTTTATATTGTTTTCCTTTTTAAACTGAATGCTTTTAACGACACCCGAGTCAACTCTTGAATGCTTTACTGCTTAGAAATTTATTCTGCCAGATACCCTAAATCATTTCTCTCAAGTTCAAAGTTCCACAGATCTCTAGGGCAGGGGCAAATGCCACCAGTCTCTTTGATAAAACATAACAAGAGTCACCTTTCCTCCAGTCTGCAACAAATTCCTCATCTCCATCTGAGACCACCTCAGCCTGGATTTCATGGTCCATATCATTATCAGCATTTTGGTCAAAGCCATTCAACAAGTCTCCTGAGAGTTCCAAACTGACCCACATTTTCCTGTCTTCTTCTGAGCCCTCCAAACTGTTCCCACCTCTGCCTTTTACTCAGTTCCAAAGTCACTTCCACATTTTCAGGTATCTTTTCAGTAGTGCCCCACTCCTAGTACGAATTTACTGTATTAGTCCATTTTCACACTGCTGATAAAGACATACCCAAGGCTGGACAATTTACAAAAGAAAGAGGACATACAGTATGTCATTGGACATACAGTTCCATGTGGCTGGGAGGCCTCAAAATCGTGGTGGAAGGTAAGGAGGAGCAATTCACGTCTTAACATGGATGGCAGAAGGCAAAGGGAGATCTTATGCAGGGAAATTCCCATTTTTAAAATTATCAGACCTCGTGAGAGTTATTCACTTTCACAAGAACAGCATAGGGAAGACCTGCCCCCACGATTCAATTATCTCCCACTTGGTTCCTTCCACAGCATGTCGGAATTATAGAAGCTACACGATGAGATTTGGGTGGGGACACAGAGCCAAACCTATCCATTTTATCCTGTAAAGATGACTCCCTGTAGCCTAATCCATACTCTGAAATGTTATTGACACAACTAACATTTAGAGAAAGAAGAAAACATAAATACTCTAGAATTATTCACTTTTTAAACTCAATGAATTTGATAAATGATTCCTGTTAAAACTCTTTAATTTTGTTTATTCGGCTTTCCAGTCAAAATAAATGTTATTCTCAACCTACGATTTCAGTGAAGCTTAGGGAAATCAAACACAAATCCTGTCTACTTCATAAATTATAAGCAAAGTGGTAAGAAATGGTAATAGAAACCATATCTGATTCTGCAATGATTTGTGGGGGCAATGCAAAACATCCATGAAAACAGAAGCTATAAAAATGTACAGTTTGATTTTCATAAACTAGGTTGGCCCTCTTGGGGGGTGCGAATAACAGAAAAAATGAAAAATTATTTCTTATCTATTCTAGCCAAACAAAGTCTGAGAAGGAAACTATAAGGATGAATCCAAGAGTACGATGGTACATCCATCTTTATGCCCAATTACACACATCATTTTATAGGAGGAAAACTAAAACCAACTGGTATTGACAGCGTATCAAAATTATGAGTAGAACTATCTTTAATCATTTGTACAAATTCCTTTTGCATAATCTACACTGATACTTTTAAAGAACATCTGCTTTATATTATTAAATATTTTAGTTCATAAAGGTATAATGACTTTCATCTTCAATATTCTAGAATGCATTTTATGTAGCATCAGTGTATGAGTGCCAGATTTATTTGCTTTATTCTCTAATGATTATCAAACTGCAGAACCATGTCTGTTATATAGAAGGTGCTCAGGAATCATGTGATGAATGAATGAATAAATTTTATCTTTGAGAAAACCATAAAGATAATTTTCCTAATTTTATTTCATAACACATCACAGGAATATCATTCATTAGTTTAATTTGCTAGGGTAAATTTTCTAGCGTATGATTAATTTTATATCAAAAAAACAAAATTCTGTTTTTAAGCAATGAAAACATCCATAATTACCTGACACAGCAAGAATACAAACCCCATTATGTGGTTATTTTTATCAATACATGATGTGGATATAAACATTTTATATGGATATGGACATGTTCATATCCTTAACACATATGTAGTTATGGAAGTACAAACATTTTAAAATTTTTCCTAAAACTCTCTAAAGTTTCACAAGACTATGATGGTATCTGATATATTTAGTAGGTAAAAATAAGGAAGAATTAAAGCTGAATATTTAACCAAATGTATTCCTGGTGCTGATTCCTGCTAAAAAATATCTATAATAAATTACAAAAAAAGAAATAGAAAACAAGAATGATAACCTCACAGAGAATTAATTTTTTTTAAAGATAATAAGTGTTTTAACAGATAAAATAGAACATAGCATGTCATGGATACAACGCAAGATTAACAACTAAAAGTCATAATATCTGCAGATTAATTTGTGCCGTTTGTATAGATTATTCATACTGATTAACCTACTTAAGACTGATACATAAGAGAGGTCTTCATGGAAAAAAGTAAGGTGTAGTAAAAGTGCAAAAATTAAAAAAAAAAAAAACATGAACTCCTACAACTCACTAGCAAAAAATAAACAAACAACTAATCTGATTTTTAAATTGGCAAATGACATAAGTAGGCATTTATCTAAAGAACACTCACAAATGGCCAACAAGTATATGAAAAGATGTTCAACATCACTAATCGTCAGGGAAATGTATGTCAAAACTATGAGTTATCACCTCGTGCCTACTAAGATGGGCACAGTTTTTTTAAAAAGTGTTGGTGAAAATGTGGAGAAATTTGAATGCTTGTACACTCTTGGTAGAAATATGAATATATAGACAAATTCCCTATGAGAAGTGAGTGTCTGCTGTATTTTAGGAATAGCAAGAAGGCTGGGTGGCTGAAGCTGAGTGAGTAAGTAGTAGTGAATGATCTGTTCTTTCTAGGAACAAGGAAGCTTTATCTTGTGGGGTCTTTTGGTCTGTTGTAAATATTTAGGCATTTAGTTTGAATTAAACGGGGTCCTGGTCAGGGTAAAGAATGGTGTCCTATGGAGAGTACTCTCTGGTACAGGGTATTGGAGCCCATCAGGCATTAGAGGGCATAATTGGGAAGAGGCAGTCAGCACAGATTGTTATCTTAGGGCAGGATTGCCGCACATCCAATTGTGTGGCAATAGAAGTAGCCCAGGTAGGAAGTTAGAGCCAAGTGATGTGGGGAGGGCAAGAATGCAGGGAGGAGACAATGATAGTTATGAGAGATTAGATACATACAAGAAGTTCCATAAAGAAATAGACATATTAATATTCATGAAAGCCTGATTTCTCACTAGAAAAAGGAGTAACAGTATAAACCCAGTAATGGAATTACTGAGTCAAATGGTACTTCTGACCTGACACAGCAAGAATAACCCATTATGTGATTATTAATACCCATATATGATATGGATATAAACATGTTATATGGATATGAACATGTTCATATCCATAACACATATGTAGTTATGGAAGTACAAACTTTCTTAAAATTTTTACTAAAATTCTCTAAAGTTTCACCAAACTATGATGGTAGGAACCTTTTCTCATTAGAAAAAGGAGTAGCAGTATATACCCAGTAATGGAGTTACAGAGTCAAATGGTATTTCTGACTTTAGGTCTTTGAGGAATCGCCACA
Organism: Papio anubis; assembly: GCF_008728515.1. Lineage (NCBI taxonomy): Eukaryota > Metazoa > Chordata > Mammalia > Primates > Cercopithecidae > Papio > Papio anubis. The sequence goes on from NC_044979.1 coordinate 13,014,927, forward strand.
CGGTCTTCCACAATGGTTGAACTAATTTATACTCCCACCAACAGTGAGTAAGTGATCCTTTTTCTCCACAACTTAGCTGTTATTTTTTTGACTTTTTAATGATAGCCACTATGACTGATATGAGATGGTATCTCATTGTGGTTTTGATTTGCATTTCTCTAACAATCAATGCTGCTGAGCTTTTTTAAACATGCTTGTTGGCTGCATGTATGTCTTATTTTGAGATGTGTCTGTTCAAGTTTTTTGCCCATTTTTAAATGAGGTTTTTTTCTTGTAAATTTGTTTAAGTTCTTTATAGAGGCTCCATAATAGAACTTTGTCAGATGCATAGTTTTCACAAATTTTCTCCCATTCTGTGGGTTTTCTGTTTACTCTGTTGATAGTTTCTTTGTTGTACAGGGCTTCACTAGTTTAATTAGATATCATTTGCCAGGTTCTGCTTTTGTTGCAATTGATTTTGGTGTCTTCATCATAAAATCTTTGCCCATGCCTATGTCCTGAATGGAATTGCACAGGTTGTCTTCCAGGGTTTTTGTAGTTTCTGGTTTTACACTCAAGTCTTTAATCCATCTTTAGTTAATTTTTGTATATGGTGTAAGGAAGGAGTCCAGTTTCAATTTTCTGCCTATGGCTGACCGGTTATTCCAGCACTGTTTATTGAATAGGGAATCCTTTCCATTGCTTGCTTTTGTCAGACTTTTCAAAGATTAGATGGTTGTAAATGTGTGGTCTTATTTCTGAGATCTCCATTCTGTTCCATTGGTTTATGTGTCTGCTTTTGTACCAGTACTATGCTTTTTTGGAAAGTGGGTGATTCCAAGGCTGATTCCAAGACAATACAATTTTTGCAAAGGCAAAAAAAAAACCAAGATGAATCTTGGCTATCTTATGCTAGAATAGAGACACTCAATAAAGTGGAAAAGAGCATTTTCAAAGGATACAGAAGCCAACTTAAGTGGACCCTCACTGGCCAAAGAGGGGCAATACAATTTGAGAATAAAAATAATAATAGTAGAAAATTGTAATTATTTTTTACAGGAAGCCATAATAAATTTGAATATACTGAATGGAATTGAGTATATTGAAAGTTTATAATTACAAGATATTTACATAGTCTCAACACAGTTCCCAAGAAAATATTTATTGGCTGACAAGTCAGTAAGAAGTCTGATAACTGGAAATTCTGCCAGGTAATCAGAGTTAACATAACCAGTAAGGAAACAAATGGAAATGATCTGCCAGAGTATCACTTTTAAAGTCAAAGAATCACAACATGAAAGTAATCATGAGATACATTAAATACACGATGAAGATCATTTTATAAGATAATTGTTTTTATATTCACATATGTAGTGGTTATGAAATTCAAAGAAAGATTGAACATCTATTCAAGATTGAAAAAAACCAGAGGCATGAAAATTCAACAGTACTTGTATTTCTCAATTGAATGCTCTTGCTATAAAGGACATTGTGAGACTACTGATAAAACTTTAAGGTAATTACAAAAAAAAAAAAAAACAAAAATTGACAAATGAGATCTAATAAAACTAAAGAGCTTCTGCAGAGCAAAAGAAACTATCAACAGAGTAAATAGACAACCCACAAAATGGGAGAAAATATTTGCAAACTCTGCATCTGACAAAGTTCTGATATCCAGAACGTATAAAGAACTTAAATTAGCAAGCAAGAAACAAACAACCCCATTAAAAAGTTGGCAAAGGACATGAACAGATACTTCAAAGAAAGACATACATGTGGCCAACAAGCATATAAAAAAGTGCTCAACATCACTAATCACTATAGAAATGCAAATCAAACCACAGTGAGATGCCATCTCACATCAGTCAGAATGGTTATTATTAAAAAGTAAAAAAATAACAGGTGCTGGTGAGGTTACAGAGAAAAAGGAATGCTTATACACTGTTGGTAGGAATGTAAATTAGTTCAGTCATTGTGGAAAGCATTTTGGCAATTTATTGAATAGTTTAAAACAGAACTACCATTTATCACAACAATCCCAGTATTGTGTATATACTCAAAGGGATGTAAATCATTCTACTATAAAGACATATGCACATGTATGTTCATCACAGCACTATTCACTATAGTAAAGACATGGAATAAACCAAAATGCCCTTCAACAGGACACTGGATTAAAAAAATGTGGTATATCTACACCATGGAATACTACACAGCCATAAAGAACGAGATCATGTCCTTGGTAGTAACATGGATACAGCTGAGAGCCACTGTCTTACAAACTTATGCAGGAACAGAAAACCAAATACTGAATATCCTCACTTATAAGTGGGAGCTAAATATTGGATACAAATGGTGACAAAGAAGGGGGATCAATAGACACTAGGGCCTACTTGAGTGTGGAGGATAGAAGGAGGGTGAGGTTTGAATAGAAGGACGATGAGGTTTGAAAAACTACCTATTTGGTACTATGCTTATTACTCTGGTGATAAAATCATCTGTACACCAATCCCCTGTGACACAGAATTCATCTATATAACAAACCTGCACATGTACCTCTGAAACTAAGACAAAAGTTAAAAAAAAGAACTTGAATGGGATTTTAGAATTAAATGTTAGCAATATAGTAATGTAAATTTACTGAGTTTTATGGTTGTACTGTGTTTAACAATAAGAATGCCTTTATTTGTAAAAAAAATAAATAAATAAATAAACTGCACAGTAAAGTATTCGGAAGTGATATCAGCAACTTATTACTAAATTGTTCAGAAAAGAAATTATTTGTATTATATCTGTAACTTTGTAATTAACTTAGTATTTTTTCAAATAAAACATGAGAGGAAGGATAGAAATAGAGAAATAGTGAGTATAGATAATCAGCGATTTCAATCATTATTGAAAAAGTGCAACAGTTATATTTAGGGTAAAAGAATAATAAGCTCGTTCATGGTGATGCTGAAGTCTAGGTGGAAAGGCTCGATGCATGTCGGGAGAGATTGCAGGATCACAAGATACAAATTTTGAAATCATGAGAGCATAGTAATTAGAAATATGAAGTGCACGAGACTAACATTGTTGATCAACCTGACTTGTTAAAAGAAAGCATTAATTTGCTTCTAAGGTAGAGAGATACAAAAAAAGTAAGGCCTTAGCAAATATGTTTCTGGACCCAGAGTCATCATGTTTCTGACTTTGAATCCTTGTTTCACTATTAGGAACAGAAAACCAAATGCTGCATATTCTAAATATGCCATCTATGGAAAGTTGTTACATCTGTGACAAGTTAAAAATCTGTCTATGCCTCAGATTCTGCAACAGCAAAATGAGGATAACAATAAATAATTTTGGTTTTCAATTTAGATGAAATTAGTTAACATGCAAAACCCTTGGACACTACAACTATACTATGACAAGCACAGTGTAAGCCTTCAGTGTTAGCTTTTATTATAGTTGTTCTTATTAAACATTTTAAGACTAGCAAAAATTGTCTTCTTAGAATTCTGTGAATAAGTGTTAAAAAGTAAACTGTGTGGTAAAACATTATCAGAGCGTTTTCTGGTAAGTTTAAATTGGCTATATCTTTATGCTTATTTATCTGCAACCCTTTAGAGTAATCAGAATTATTTTATCTACATGGAAATGCAGATAGTAGGTTTTGTTTGCTTAAACTGAAAATGAACAAGTCCATGCGTATGTCAAAGGATTTCTTACAAACGATCTCAGTAAAGTTCTGCTAAAGTAATTGGTGACAAAAGTGCCATTGAATTTTGGAATTTGAGCAGTCATAAGATTTGTGTCTTCAAGCAAACATAAGTATCTTATTACCTCCAGATGCATTTTACCAGTACAGAAAGAATAGTTATAATATTGGGAAAACAGGGATGACTACAAAACTAATTTAAATAAGCAGGAGCTGGGAATTCTAACAGTATATGTTGTATACACATGGAGGTTTATTTTGGGTTCTCTTTGTGTTGGCTTAATTTTGAAAAAATGTATGTATTTTACTGGTAAAATATCCACTTCAGTGTATTTACTGAATACAGTTGTATTTACTAAATGTATCAATACCATCAATACCATTAGAAATTATAACCAGCATTAATTTAATTAAAGTACATATGAAAATCTTAGTAAACTAAGAATAAATTTGTCTCCAAATTAACACATCTTCAATACTGCACAAGTTGTTAGTATAAAACAAATATTTATATTTCAGCTATCTTTAATATGACCAACTGTATATAACATGCTAAATCAAGATAAACAATCTTAGAGAATATATTTTAGTCTAATTTGGAAAATTACTTGAATGTAGTTAATGGCAATTTAGGTACTTATAATTTTTCAAAATAATCATAAAAGTACTAGTTTCTGTATAAATCATATGTAAAATAAAGAACATTTCTTTAAAATACATATGCATTAATCTTTTAAAAATTCTCCAGACTTAGGAATTTGGAATTCTAGCTGGCAAATATGAATTAGCAGGATGTAAGTTTTTCCTTTTGTCTGAAACAATCAAGAAAAAAAAGACAAAATATATAAAATATTGTTGTTCAAGACACATCAGGCAACAAATGACATTACTCCCTAAGAGGTAGAAAAAAAATAAGATGACTTTTATGATTGCCCTAATTCACTGGCTTTACAGCATTTAAAGCGGCAATGTTGCTGAGTAAAATGAGCACTTGGCTCAGCCTCCAAAGGTGCAAATCAGACCAGCTGTTTTAGAGGTTCCGTCTATGCCTCCACCACGACAGCCACAGGCACGTGGTTCAGGGCATCTCCCATTAACCCTTCTGCTTCCAGCTTGGTTGCCTGGGCTGGCCGACAGTAGGCAAAGGCCAAAGGCCGAGCCCAACAACCACCGGGCCAATGGATGGATACTTCTCACCCGCCATGCCAACAGAACGTTTTCCCCTGGCCAAGGAATTGAACCCAGCCTCAACCCGGGGAAGGATACAATAATTAAAGTGACCCACCTGCACTAAGCAAGGATTTCTTCCCACAGGATCTCCCCATTTTGCCCCTTAAACTTTTTTCTCTTTTTTTTCTTTTCTAAGTAAGCCCCTCCCCACCCTAGATCCTTGGCCCCACCCCTCCCCGCCCCGCCCCACCCCGCCCCGCCCCAGCTCTGTTTCTGATAGGGAAGTTAACAGAGGAATGACTCCTGCTGGCTGAAAACTGAAAATTCAGCAGGGCTTATTTGAGACACCTTAATGGAACACAAACAGCCTCTAAAATACTTTTTCAGTCCCAAACTCGATTTCAAGCTTCAGGCTAAGGCCCTAGAAAGAAAAACCAGGTCTGAAGGATCCAAAGTCAAGCAACGGACCCAATGTAGATGAGCAGGACCAATTCCTGACGACTAAAACTCCCACCCCAAGGAAAGAGACTATGCTTCGTGACATAAACAGGTCCAGGAAACTCAAAGTTTGCTGACAGCAGGGAGAAAGGGAGGCACTGGTGATGCTGGTTAATTCCTATTCTCCAGGTTTCGCCTGCTTCATGGGTGCATACGTCAGCACCTATAGCCGGCACCTGCCACGGTCGCTGGGGCTCAGGGATAAGAGGTGAAAGGTGAAGGAAGGACGCTCACTTTTTCTCTCCATCACACCCTGAATTTTCACTGTAAGAAGGAAGTGAATGAGGAATGCCTCTATTTCCTGTCTTTCAGAATGGGCAGCCAGTTCTCTTCACCACCCCCGGTTTATATTCTGCTGGAGTGTATCCTGAACCATTGGGACTGCTTTGACCCTCAGAATCTGGAGGAAGAGTGTCTCACAACCGTTTGCACAGAGGTTTGGCCAAATTATGCTTTACATCAAGGACTGACTTGGCCACATGAAGGCACCATTCATTTCGATATCATCTGGCCGTTGGAACTTTTCTGTAGACGTGAGGATAGATGATCTGAGGCCCCGTATGTGAAAGCTTTCTGTACCTTGCAAGGCAATCAAGAACTTCGTCAACAACGTAGGATTGATCTAGTCCTTTCGTTTGCTGTCTCAAGGAAGGTTGCGAGGGGCAAGCCCAGGGAATTAAATATACAAATCCCGGAGGAGCCACAACAGAGGAGCCAGCTCTCTCAAGCCCTGTTCCTCCAGGTGCACCCCAACCTCCGTATCCAGCATCAGCCTCTCACTTGCTTCCTCCTACATATCATCACCCTAAACAAGCCCCAGTCTCATCTTGCCCCTCCAACAGGTGCCCAGAGAATTTGGGCCCAGTACGAGGCTGTTTGTGTTGCATTAAGGTGTCTCAAATAAGCCCTGCTGAATTTTCAGTTTTCAGCCAGCAGGAATCATTCCTCGGTTAACTTCCCTATCTGTAAGTAAGGTCCAGGTCCCCATCTCCCTACAAGACTTAAAGCAAATTAAGGGGGTTCTTGGCAGGTTTTCAGATGACCCTGAAAAACATATAGAGGCTTTCCCGAAATTCACCCAAATATTTGAACTGTCCTGGAGAAACATTATGTTATTTTTGAATCAGACCCTGACAGACACTGAGAAACAGGCAGCACTGCGAGCAGCAGAGAGATTTGTGGATGAGCTTTGCATCACATATAGCATCCAGGAAGGGGGCGAACATTATCCAACTGGAAGAGAAAAAGTACCAATGGATGACCCTAAATGAGATCTCAGTGATGAGTTGGAAGACTGGAAGAGGAGAGACTTTCAAGTGTGCATAATGGAGGGCTTATGTAGGATTAAGACCAAGCCTTTCAATTACATTAAGTGGTCCATGATCAACCAGGGATTTGATGACAATCCTACCTGCTTCCTGGAGAGGCTGAGAGAGGCCATGGTAAATCACACCTCTCTATCTCCTGATTCTGTCTAGGGGCAGCTAACCCTAAGGGATACATTTATTACTCAGGCAACTCCTAACATCAGGAGGAAGCTACAGACATGGGCCCTGGGACCACATGGTAAATTAAAGGACATCCTGAAATTGGCCACGTTGGTCTTAGAGACAGGGAGGCCTGGGAAAGAGAAAGGAAATACAGGAAAGAGAAAGAAGCTTTAATGGCCACCAGGTAAGCCCATAAACCCCAGAATTCCCCAGTTACACTTGTTAACTGCTAAAGATATGGCAAAAACATCTCATTCTAAACGTTTATGCGCTCCCATATGAGGTTTAATTTCTTTCACCAGAGTGAAACAGCTCAGAATACATTGTTGTTGTTAGCATATTTCACGTTTCTTTTTAATCTTAAGCACTAAATTCTTTTCTTGTATAGTACACATATTTAGCCTATGCATACTTAACCTTATAAAACTTGTTTTTTTTCTCTAATGCCTAGAAGCCATCATACTCCAAACAGTCAGGTAACTGGAGCTTTGGGCGATGGCCGCCCTTTGCTAGGAACCCTCAGAGACCTCTGGGAGGAATCTGACTGCCGTTTTACCCAGAACAATGCCACCTGTCAGCAGGAAGCAGCTAAGACTGGTCATTGTTCATATTCTAACAGCAGTTACACGTGACACTTCAGCGGGGGGGAGATGATACTGGAGGGGGCGCAGGGAAGTGCTGGGAAAGGGAGGGCGTGCTCTGGCTAGGGCTCCACCCCCAGGTCTGTGCCCACAGACCTAGGTGAAGACAGTCATTTCTGTTTTCCTGCCCAAATGTTGCATTTCCCGAGACTACCGTGACCCACCATAACCCCATCCTGTGCCTATAAAAACCCCAAGACGCTAGCAGGCAGACACACAACTGGCAGGACGTCGAGAGGACCACATCAGTGGAAGAAGACACAAGCGCTGGACATCAAGAGGATATCTCAGCAAGCACTGTCTAGCCCAGCGCATTCTGCTCAATAAAGGAGTTCTCTTTTAGTTTGAAGAGACTTGTTCAGGTTATCCACCTGAATGAGAGAGAAGAGGTCTTCTATTTGCCAGGACCTGAAATTGTTTTCCTAGGATTAGGGTAATCTCTATTGGTAATCTTAAATAACAAAGACAAATTTACTTATTAGAAGCACTGTTCTTGATAGAGAGGGAAAATATCCTGCTGAAAAGAAAAAAAAAAATAACTGTAAACAGAACCTCTATACCTATGCTCTCTGCAAAGAGCTTCTGATACCATGTGGCTCTAAAATTGTGGCTCCTGTTTTTAGCTATGATTGTAGGGTTAGTATGTTTATCATGGCATTCTTTCTTTATTAGAAAATGGAGAGATGAAAGCAATATTTTTCAATATATTTCTTTTGAATATTTAAATTTTACCAAGACTTGAAGAAATGTAAATCTGAGAAATGAAGAATTTTTGGAGCAGCATACTTGCAGAATTCATTGCTTCTGATTGGTCATGGCCTTTGAAGTTACAGACGTAGAAAGAGTAACAAAATACATTACCATTTAAACCAGAGCAATTCTGAGAATAAAATAGAGTGTGATTTGTAATTACTTGGAATAACACATGTAAATGTGTCTCTTCTAGAAAACCGAGAGATATGGTCACCTGAGTTATCTGAAGAGCATAGTAGATAAAAATCTTGGATCGCTTCCAGGTTTGACAATTCCAGTGTAGCATCAATTGCCACTGATATCTGAGTTCTCCTACTTGAGCGTCAACTCAGAAATCATAGACTGTGTAACCAGTACTGACCCACTGCCATCCTGGTAAGGTCGATTTTAACTTTCCTTCCTCTTGCTTTTTCAGTAAATTGTTCTTTTCTTCTGCAGATACATTTGCATTTCTTGTATAGTTAATAAGTGAAATTAGAAATGTAAAAATTTTATCTTTGCTTGCCACTTCTGAAACAGTGTTTCTCTAAACTATATGAGCCTGGAAAAATAACACTCTGTTTCTATTATTGATCCATTAAGATACTGGGAAGCCTAAAAGTGTGTTCATGTCACAGTGAATACTCATTGAACCACTTTCTTTCATTCAACTAGTACCGGGAGATACATACATACAGGCCACATAGTTCTTAACATATGCTTTATTAATTCATTAATTTATCCATTTATTCATTCAATGTATATTCGGTATCTATTATGTGCTAAGCAATATTCTAGGTGCTTTAGATACCTTAGTAAGCAAAAGATAATCCCTTTTCTGATGGAACTGGCATTCTAGTGAAAGAAAAATGTTTATCTTTGTATTGAGGCTATACCATCAGAAGTTTTCATTAGTATTCAATATCTCCAACTGTAAAATAATTAAATTAAATTAATGTATTTAACTTTCTGAATACAGAACAAATGGCAGAATTTATATTTCAAAAAGTAATAGACATATTTTCTTCACACATCTCAAAAACAAGGATTTCAGTTTTGTTTATTTTTTTCTCTGAACAATTCCAAATTTTCTTGATGACTATCCAAATAAACGTGGATATATAGCTCTTATTTTCTCCTTTACACACGAATGTCAGTTATAGTATTGGTATGCTTCTACTCATTATCTCTTGCACAGAAGAAAAAATTAAGAGATTTTTTCCATATAATAGTATATAGAGCTTTACAATTGTTTTGCAGCATAGTATTCTATTACATGAATGTATCAGAATTAATTTAACCAGCAATTTGGACTGCATTGTTTGCTTCCATTCGTGCACTCTCATAGGCAATGGTACAATAAATAACATAGATCATGTTGTTTTGGACATGCATAAGTATATCCGTTGGATAAACCAATGGTTATTTATCCTTTGGACAAATCGCTAGAATCTCTGCATTTGTAATTTTGCCAAATTACCAAGTTGTCCTCTAAAGGGTTGTGTACCAATGATGATTCACGATAGTACCTAATTTTTCCTCATTATCCTGTGATGCTCCACATCACAGTATAATCAAACTTTTAAATTATCATCAATATGATAGGGTTAAAATATATCTCTATACATCTGCCTGTGTTTAATTTTTATTTCTCTTATTATGATTGAGGCTAGATATTTTGACATTTGTATACATTTAAGAAACACTTGCAGTTTCTGATCTGTACCTACTTTGTTCATACCCTTCATTTTTTTATTGAAATTTTGATAGTTTTCTTTTTATATAGCAGAAAGATTATACCAATAAATTGCAAATATTTAGTTCTCTGTGTTATTTTTATTTGACATTTTTATGTGTGTTTTTAATTAATCACTCAAAAATATTTATTTTATGTTTAGATACTATTTATTATTTATTACTTATTTATTTATTGAGATGGAGTTTTGCTCTTGTTGCCCAGGCTGGAGTGCAATGGTAAAATCTTGGCTCACTGCAACCTCCGCCTCCTGGGTTCAAGTGATTCTCCTGCCTCAGTCTCTCAAGTAGCTGGGATTATAGGCACCCACCACCATGCCTGGCTAATTTTGTATTTTTAGTAGAAACGGGGTTTCACCATGTTGGTCAGTCTGGTTTCGATCTCCTGCGCTCAAGTTATCCACCCATTTTGGCCTCCCAAAGTGATAGGATTATACGCATGAGGCACTGCACTGCACCCGCCTGGCCTATTCATTTGCTTCTAATTCAGATCTTGAGTCAGTTGGACTAGCCTTCCTACCTCCAAGGTTTACATTTTTACACATTTTGACATACTTTTATGGCGTTATTTTTTGATTTATTTAATACGATTACATTTTTAAATTTTTAGATTTTTGAAATTTTGTATAGCATAATATGTAGAGATGATAGAGACAGAGAAAGAAAAATAAAAAGATATATTATCCTGGGATCTTAAAAACATAATGAATAGATTTTATTGAAAGATTAGAGAGGTGCCACTACCATATCATATGTTATTATTTATATGTGGCTAGATCACTGGATTCCCTTTCTATTAATTTTTCTTTCTTGTCCATTCATATCTCAGATTCAAATTGCTCTGTTAAAGCTTAATAATATATTTTGTTATCTCAAGGAATATTCTCCCCATGTTTACTCTTTTTTCTTTTCCTTCAGTGTTTCCTTTTTATGCTTTTTTCATATGCATATTAGAATCAGTCATTTCAGATACAGTATGTAAAATAACATTAAAAAGTAAAAATTAAAGAGAATTGATGTTTTCATGATGTTGAATATAATTACACACAATCTTAGTATGCCTTTTCATTTCTTAAAGCTCAACTTTTATGTTTGAAATTTCCTTACATAGGATGTGCACATTTCTTATTATGTTTATTCCTATGTAATGTAATTTTGCATGAGCATTACTACTGTAAAAATGCTTATGTAGGAGTTAATTTTATGTTTAGTATCATCCTGATAGAAAATATCATGAATGATAAAACATTCCTCCCTTTGTCTGCATTTAGCCTAGTACTCTGGTTTCCTCCCACATGCCAAAGTTAGGTGAATTGGCATGTATAGATTGTCTCAGTGTGAGTGACCGTGTGTGTGTGGAGGACGGGGTGTGGATGTGAATGGGCTCTACAATGGGATGGTGTCCAGTCCAGGACTGGTGCCCACTTTGCACCCTGAGCTGCCTGGATGGCCTCCAGCACCTGCTACCCTGAACTGGAATAAGAAAGAAAATAATTACATAATTTTGAAATCGTTATTTCTTAAATATATGTATAGCTAAAGTTTATTTTAATGTTGAACATTAGCAGTGTTTGGTTTTTTTGTTTGTTTGTTTTGAGATGGAGGCTCACTCTGTCACCCATGCTGGAGTGCAGTGGTGCTATATTTTGGACTTTATTTAGAAATGTAGTGATATTTTTGTGATCAGAAATATGCCTCTTATTTATATCATTAGCCTATGGTAAAACTTGTTTCACACTGAAGTTGCAGTTTCCAAGAACCTATGAACTATGGTAGGAGAGAGGCCCTATTATACTTTGAATATGTACATTGAGAGATTTTAAGATTATTGAGAAAAAAAAAAGTTTTTGTTGTTGTTGTTGTTGTTACTGTTGTCATTACAAGACCTCCTTCTGTCGCCCAGGCTGACATACAGTGTTTCTATACCACAGGTCACTGCAGCCTCCAATGCCTGAACTCAATCGATCCTCCTGCCTCGGCCCCTAGAGTAGCTGGGACTACAGGCACACACTACCCCACCCAGTTTCCTTTTCTTTTAAAAACATCACAATTACAGACATACTTGCACACACTCATGTTGTCTCGACCGTTTTCTTCTTCTTTTTAAAATGTTAGCTGTTTCACTGCATTTTGTTTCACTGTAATCTGATGTTCTTTCAGCAGCAAAATAATAATTATCTCATTTTTTAAAAGCTGGAAATACATTACCCGCAAGCAAACTAAGAATCACAGATTTAGGAAATCCACTAAAAGCACGTGGAAGAACATAAAATATTCACATTGTCAATGGAATAAAAGGTCATTTATTTTTATTTGATCTTGACAAATAGATAAATCTAAATTTTAGAATTCTTTAAACGTTTGTTTCCATTTTCCCCCAAATTAGATTAAGACAAGGTAATGAACCTTATCCCAATTTTTCTTAAACTTTGCATCTAGAAAATGATCAGTCAACATCTGTCTCTCAAAAGGAAAAAAAACATTCTCCTTTTTAGAAGAATTGGTAGAATAATAAATAATGGTAGCAGTTGCCTATTTTTCTATTTTCCCAGTCTTAAAACCAGGGCAAATTCATTTTCCAGTGAACACAATTGACAGTGCATATTGGCACTTTTGTACCATGGCTTAATCATTATAAGATTCCAAAGCTGTGTCTTTTGAGCAGAGGTGGAAGTCAATGGGTTAGACTGTAGCTCAATAAAACCATTATAGAATCAAGCAGTCTACATTCTATAGCACTCCCCCTAGACCAGGAGTCAATTCTTCTGCATTTCTCCTACCCTGCACTGCTCCCTTTGCTCTAAGGTTGTTAATATAAGGGAAGTGGCTTTTTGTTTATATGGACTTACTTTTACCTAAGATCTAGTTATTAAAAGTAGCTACCCAATTCTTATTAATTCCATTACTTTAATTTGCAGAGGAAATATCTCCTAATCCTTGGATGAATAATGTCTAATACAGCATGGTTATTGTTTGCTACCCAGAATTTTTGTCACATAGCAGAAAACTGACATCTGCTCTTGTGCCACTCTTACTCCTGTATCACAGTGTTCACTGGAAACTCATTAAAATATCTTTTTTTTTAATTATTATACTTTAAGTTCTAGGGTACATGTGTACAACATGCAGGTTTGTTACATATATACACACGTGCCATGTTGGTGTGCTGCACCCATTAACTCATCATTTACATTAGGTATATCTCCCAATGCTATCCTTCCCCCCACCCCCTCCCCATGATAGGCCCCGGTGTGTGATGTTCCCCTTCCCGAGTCCAAGTGATCTCATTGTTCAGTTCCCACCTATGAGTGAGAACATGCGATGTTTGGTTTTCTGTTCTTGCGATCGTTTGCTTAGCATGATGGTTTCCAGCTGCATCCATGTCCCTACAAAGGACACGAACTCATTAAAATTTAAGGTGAAATAAAGACTCTGGCTTCTTTCTTTCTCTCTTTTTTTAACAGGCAAAAACTGAGAGAATTTTTTTTACTAGCAGATTTGAACTGAAAGGAATGTTAAGGAAGATTTTAAGCAGATGTGTTACATTATTTGGCGGAAACAGGGATCTACACAAAAATACAAAGGTATAAATGTAAAGGTAAAAATGCGACTTATATCTCTTCATTTTAATTGTTCCAAAAAAGAAACTGACTTTTTAAAGCAAAAGAGTAGTAATATCTTTATAGCACATGTAAAAATAAAATGGATGAAAAATCAGCATAAACGATGAAAGAAAGCATTGTGAATCTATACAATTGTAAGATACTTAACTCCACACATGAAATGGAATACTATTTGAAGGAAGATTCTAGTTGTTTAAAGACATACATGATAAGTCCTAGAACAATATTTAAAATATTTAAAGCTATGAGTAAGTCAATAGTACAGATACGTTGAATCTTGAAAAATCTTATTAACCAAAAAAGGGAAGAAAAGAAGAAAAACAGAAAAAAAATAAGAATTAACTATTGAAGTGGTATTTTAATACAATTTTATCAATATTAACATCAATGATTAACAGTCTAATAACCAATTAAAAGACATAAACTGTCAAATGGGATAAAAAAGCAAGTCCCGACTATGGGCTACCCACAAAACAAGGTTAATTTAAAAACAAAGGTGTAATAAATTCATTAAAAGAAAACTGATAAAAACATAGATAACATTCAAATAGCAAATTTTAGAAAAAGAACTAAAACTGTTACATTAATTTCAGACAAAGTAAATTTTAGAACGAGAAATTTACCAGGACTGAAAAGAAATACTATACAATGATAAAAGGATCAGTTCTCTAAGAAACATAAAAGCCAGAAACATAGATGAACTAATCACAGAACTTCACAATATATAGAGCAAAATTTGATAGAACTGAAAGGAGAAATAGATCTTTCCACACATAATAGGAGAGACATCAACACCTCTCTCATAGTAATTGATAGAACATGTACACGGAAAATCAATCTTTCTGCCAATGAAGATTTTTTTCTCTCATTTACTCAGACATAAAATGTCATGTTATCTTCAATTCCTCCCTTCCAATACCTCATCTCTACTCAAGACTTACATATTATGTCAGCCCGTTCCTTCTTACTGAAGGAATATAGGTGATCTATAAGACTCATAAACAGTTGGAAATCATATCTTGGGATGATAATGGTACTTATACCTATAAGGGATAAACCACTAACAGATAAATTAATTAGCCATGATTAGAAAAAAATGATTTAATTTTTAAAATAGTATATTACTCCTCAATTCATTTCATCAACATCATTATGGGGACATTGCTATCTATGAAAATATTACTAGGTCTTCCCCATGGAACAATTGCTGGTGTATGAGGAAAACTTCACAGAAACTACACTGACACTAACATTTAAAAAGTTGCCTAAATTTCAAGTCACTTTAAATTACTCTGTTGACATCAGCAATGTGTTCATATAAGATATGTGAAGTATCCTCAGCTATCTTTAATAGCATGTCTTGCCAGAGAATAACATTGTCACTTTATACTTCTTAACTATATCTACCACAAGGGACAGAGAAAAATATTAGATGAAGCTGTTTTTCATTAAATATTTCATTGATGACACTTGTGGTTTTTAAAGTTTTTTTCTTTGTGTGTGTATGTGTGTGTGTTTGTTTACCTTTTGAAAACAAGCTACCAATATTGTACTTTTATTTTGGGAATATGATTTTCTGAATTTTGTGCTTTGAAACAGGTGATAAATAGAGGTAACATCTCTCAGAAATTATTTGTAACTAAAAATTCTAATGACTAATCTGTCAAAACAAATTTGAAGAAAATAAAGAACTAATCATATTTTAGAGATTTTGAAATATGTGATAAAAATAGTTTGTTTATTTCTGAAAGTGGATTTATATAGTGGTTAAAAATAGAAGAGTTCATAAAACCCAAATCTACTGTTAACCTGTGTAGTAGGTGGCAGTGGGTTAGGTCTTCTCATGGTCTGCCTGAGACTAAAGGAGTTGGCAAGTTCCATGTTTCAAGAAAGAGTACAGGGCAGTCAATTAAGGAAATAAGAATTAGGCAAATGCCTGCCAAATGTGATAGTCCAAATCTACTATGAACGTAGTATGAGTGTGCCTGCATTGGCATGGACAGATATAGAGATGGAGATTAATATATCAAGATTGAATTTTTTAGGGGAATGATGCAGAGTGCTCTTCCTTGTCAAATGTACTTCTGACTTTGCTGCAGCTAGAAGGAGGGGGAGAATATTGTTTGAGTTTATAAGATAAAAAATAATGATACATCAACATTTATTCACATTGCTTAAAAAAGCCATCTGTGATTCCAACTCTGCCTTCTCTTCCTACACCCCACTTCGTTCTCCAATTATCCTCTCTTGGTCTATTTGAACCCTATGTTCCAACCATTCTGATTATTCACTGTACTTTTATATGTTGCTTAGCAAATACCTAGTCATTGTTCAATATTTGGTGTAAGTTTCATACTCACTCCACGGCCCCTAATTCAGATATAATTGAAAACTCCATATTCAGTGGCTGCCTACATCTAATAAAACACTTAGGAAAAGTTATCATACTCATTTATCTGTGTCAAAATCTATCCCTTTTCAAATTTAAGCTGTTTATAATCTAGATTTTTAGAAATTGATGTATTTCCTGATTCTGGAACAATGCCTGGCATATAATAGGTGTTTAAATAATACCTGTTGTATACATGTCTATAGAGCCAGATGTAAATTGTTTATTTATGCTTGAAAACAGAAGCATTGTGAGACTGATAAATGACCTTGGACTAAGAGGCAAGGGCCAATGGCTTCAATTTAATGGAAAACTGAAAGAACTGGCATTTATGGTCTTTAGAGCTCTCAAGATTTAGGTCCATGTTTTTTCTTATATTTAAATATTTAGCTGGTAATATTAGCTTAAAAATTTAAGAAAAATAATTAAATAGTTTTAAATTACAGTGAAAATATATTAAAAGAATACAGTATATATATATAAAATAAAAAAACTTTCCATTTCTACATGTATAATACCAATTCTGTTTTATGTTAAGATTAAATCAAATTTTATTTCATCCAATAAACGATTCTCTTTTACCCAGAAGAGAGCATTAGCTATAAAGTAGCCTGTAACTTTTACCTACATCTATGAAGATGTCTACTTTTATAAGTAAAATAACCATAGTGCTATTTAAATAATTTTATTTCCACAGGTAGAGCAAAGCTAATGTTTAAACTTAATGATATTTCATATCATGATATTGTAAAGGTTTACACTTCACATTATGGGAATCACCAATATACGATTCTCAATCTCTATTATTATAATGTTTAAGATCCACAATTACTTAAAATAATAGGCTGCAGTCCCCTTGCCTCATTTTACCTAAAAGTTTGTCTAATATATTATATTTTCAATTACCAGCATTATGTATTTTATCTGTACCTACAGAGATATTATGCATGCATGACCACATTAATGTTCATAAGAGAAGTAGAAATTGTTCAGACACAACTTTTTACACTTGTGTGTTTGAGTGAATGCTGGATATTAAGAAACCTGATACAGCAGGCTAAAGTCATCTGTTGTGTTACCTTGCACTAATTTGGTAAATTGTGAATATCCAGTGACTTTAGTCAATAGTAAGTATTCAACAGAGTAACAAAAGATTTCCTGTTCTAGAACATAAATTTTATTGCGTATAATTAAGGCAAACCACGTGATGTTATTAAATCCATACATTTTTTATATATATACACACACACATTGTATGTATTTTATGTATCATATATTTTATGTGTATATATAATATATGAATTCCATATATAATCCATCATATATATGATATATATGATATACATATATGAAATGGTTGATATCCTTTGGTTTTTTGATACTTAAATGTTAACATAATTGGTTTTAATTTTGGGGGGAGAATTTTCAGAGACATTGTAAGCCTCTGAAAAATAAAAGAAAGGGTCTAGACATATAATATTCCTTCCTCTTTGGCTTCTGTTTTCTAGCCTATCCTCATTTTAAATTATCCGATGCCTAACCTAAATTTTGAAATGTTTGGCTAAACATTATATTAAATATGATTCTTTTGTCATGTTAAGTGTTTACCTTTCATTATGTTAAAGTTATCATTTAACTTTAGTTAAATGGTAGTGGTAGTTTCAAAAACACAATAGTAACTGTTTATTTAGAAACTATTTTTAAAGGTCAATTAATAATGAAATGTCTGCTGTTATGAAATAACGTTCTTACGAAAAGGAGCTTGTTTTTAATAATGATAACAGCAGTGACACGTCCTATGAGTAGGCACTCTTCTAAGCACTTTATATATTGTTAATAATCTTTACAAAACCTATGAGGCATGTACTATTATTGGCTCCATTTCACCTATGAGAAACCTAAGACATGGAGAAGTTAATTACTTGTGCTAGATTACCCAGCTGCAGGTCCATGATCCATACTCTTATTGAAATATGATATCAAAAGTTGGTGACTATAGAAGTTTTTTATGACACTAAAAAGTATCCCCAATACATTAAAGACTTAATAGATAACTCAAAGTTGTAAAAATTACTAGAAGAAAAAATAGGGAAAAAGCTGCTTGACATTTGGTTTTGGCAAATTTTTTTTTGGATAGGATACCCAAATTACAAGGAACTAAAGCAAAACTAAACAAATGAGATTACACCAAACTAACAACCTTCTATACAACAAAGGAAACAATTAACAGAGAAGAGACAGCCTGCAGCTTGGGAGAGAATATCCGCAAACCACACACCTGATAAGGGGTGAATATACAAAATATATAAGGAACTCAATTCAATAACAAGAAAACAAGAACAAAATGGGCAAAGGACCTGAATAGACTCTTCTCAGCAGAAGACACAAATGGTCATGGGTACCTGGAAAAAATGTTCAACATCACTAATCATCAGGTAAATGCAAATCAAAACTGCAATGAGATATCACTCATGCCTATTAGAATCATTATTATAAGAAAGGCAAGCAATACCAAGTGTTGACAAAGATGTGAAGAAAAGGTAACCCTTATATACCGTTGATGGGAATGTAAAGTGTTGTGGCCACTATGCAAAACAGTATGGAGGTTGCTTAAAAACTTAACAACTAGAACTACCATAGGATCCAGCAATTTCACTTCTGCTTACACATCTAAAGGAAATCACATCAGTATGTCAAAGAGATGTCTGTGCTCTCATGTTTATTGTGGCATCATTCACAATAACCAAGATATAGAATCAGTCTGTGTCTATCAACAGATAAATGAAAAAAATTACACACACATATACACACACACAGATACACACGTGCACATACATAATGGAATAGTATTCAGCCTTAAAAAAAGACAATCCTGCCATTTACAACAACGGGAACAAACTTGGAAGAAATTATGTTATGTAAAATGAGCCAAGTACAGAGGGAAAAGTTCTGCATGATCTTACTTATATGTGGAATCTAAAAAGTTGAACTCACAGGAGTAGAGAGCAGAATGATGGTTACCAGGGGCTGACAAGAGGTAGGGGTGGGGAAGGGGAGATGCTGGTCAAAGGACACATAACTTCAGTTAGACGGGAGGAATAAGTTCTGGAAATCTATTGTACAGCATTGTGACTATATTCAATAATAATGTGCTGTATATAGTACTTGAAAACTGCAAAGACAGTAGACCTCAAATGTTTTCACACATACAAAAAAAATGGTATGTATGGTGACAAATAAATGCTAATTATCTTCATTTAATCATTCTGCGATGCATACATGTCAAAACATCACATATACCTCATAAATCTATACAGCAAATATAAATAATAACCACTTCTTGACATGTATTTTGGTGAGATTGGCATATCCATTCACTGAACTAACACGGTTGAAGTAGTACTACTTTATTTTATTATAGCTTCAACTTTTATTTTAGATTCAGGGTTTGCTCCATGGGTATATTCCAGGATGCTGAGGTTCGAGGTATGAATGACTTTGTCACCCAGGTAGTGAGCATAGTACCCAATGGTTTTTCAATCCTTGGCCCCCCTCCTTTTCTCCCCATCTAGTAGTCCCTGGTGTTTATTGTTTATATCTTTATGTCCATGTGCACCCAATGTTTAGCTTCCACTTACAAGTGAGAACATGTTATATTTGGTTTTCTGTTACTGAGTTAATTCACTTATGATAATGGCCTCCAGCTGCCTCCATGTTGCTGCAAAGGAAACGATTTCATTCTTTTTTATGACTCTGCAGTATTCGATGGTGTGTATATATGTAACATTTTCTCTAAATTCACCAATGGACACCTAGGTTGAGTCCATGTCTTTGCTATTGTGAATAGTGCTGTGATGAACATGCAAGGGCATGCGTCTTTTTGGTAGAATAATTTGTTTTTCTTTGGGTAATATACCTAGTAATGGGATTGCTGAGTTGAATGGTAGTTCTGCTGTTACTTCTTTGAGAAATCTCCAAAATGGGTCCCACAGTGGCTGAACTAATTTACATGCCCAACAGTGCACAAGCATTCCCTTTCCTCTGCAGCCCTGCCAGCATGTGCTATTTTTTGACTTTTTAATAGCAGCCATTTCAATTGGTGTGAGATGGTATTTCGTTGTAGTTTCAGTTGCATTTCTCTAATGATTAGCAATCTTGAGCATTATTTCATGATTTTTGGTTGCTTGTATGTCTTCTTTGAGGAGTGTGTGTGTGTGGTAATGTTTTTCACCTACTTTTAATGGGGATATTTGTTTTTTGCTTGTTGAATTGTTTAAGTTCCTTATAGATTCAGGATATTAGACCTTTGACAGATGCCTAGTTTGTGAATAGTTTCTCCTGTTCTGTGGGTTGCCTGTTTACTCTGTTGATAGTCTCTTTTGCTGAAGTAGCACTCTTAGAAATGTCTTTTATACATATATCTTTAAGCACTATACTACAGGTGTTACAGTGTGGTAGGTACATCCATTGACTTATAAAAAGACATTCTCAAGTTGTGTTTTGTGAGCCATCTTAATTTTACAATTGCCTTTTTTTCCTATCTGCAACTATCTTCCACTTATGACGAGAGTTTCTGGTATGCCTATGCATGGTTAATTTTATGTGTCAACCTGGCTAGCCTTCGGGGCCCAGTTCTTTGGTGAAACACTCGTCTGGATATTGCTGTAAAAGTATTTTGTAGATACCATTTCCAATCAGTTGACTTTACTCTTTATAATGAGGATTATTCTTCATAATATAGGTAAGCCTTATCCAATCAGTTGAAGATTGTGAGAGCAAAAATTAAGGTTTCCAGTAAAGGAGGGATCCATCTTCAAGACTGCAATAGAAACCCTTTCTGAGCTTCCAGCTACTGGCCTGTCCTACAAATGCTTGATTCATCAGCCTCCAGAATCATGCAAATTAGTTGCTTAAACTAATTTCTTAAAATTTCTCTCTGCCTCTCTCTCCCTCTCTCAACCACTTCCAGGGTTCAAGCAGTAGATTATGAAGATGAAATGAGAAGATTACTGAATATTTACTTAGTAATTTTATAGATACAGTATGAAAATAAAACATTTCTCATGTTGAAATCTTGAATTTAGTTTTAGAATTTAACAAATTTATGAAGTTAGAAAAAATGTCTTCTTAAATATTTAAAATAGTGATTGCATTAAGACAACTGCTTTAATTTTGAAGTCTACTATTTTTGAAACTGTTTTGAGTGGCTTTAACTCTTCCTCATATTTATTTCCTCTGTATGCAATTTCTTACAAAAGTGATGAAGAAGGGAGTAATTACTGGCACCCAACATATTGGGGTCCATTAAACTTTTGTCTGTCTCTTCATTCATCTTCTGGTCTTATCATTAACATCTCTATGAAGTAAGCTTGACTTAGATTTACTTTCCGGTTTGATTATCTTTTTATTTTATATAGATGCCTTTTTCATTAAGAGTTGAAACTGTTATTGCAGAAAAAAAAAAAAAACCTGTAAGACTAAAAAGACAACACAGCCAATATATTGACAACACCAATATTACAGTTTACTTAGGTATACAAAGCTCAGAATTTGTAATGCAAACAATTCCATAACAAAGTAGCATTCTATATTTACATGCCTCTCTTTCTATTTCCCTGGCCTGAAGGAGATGCCAATCCAGTCAAAAATTTAAAATTGCTTCTTGTGGCAGCGGGTCCTGCTCTGCGTGCGTTGGTTTCGGGACTTTGTGTTGGTGTTTATATCAGGATTATAGATCTCTATTCCATAACTAGGTTATCAAAATGCATTCAAACAAATTGCTATTGGATATAAAATACATACAGTAATGTGAGTGGTTTTAAATCATTCCAAAATATTGTGCCAGAGATAAATGAAAGAAAAGAAACCCGTTACTGGCATTCCTAAGGATAAGCAGAATCTTTTTTTTTTGGGGCCAGGTCTTAGCTCTGTAGCCTGGGCTGGAGTGCAGTGGCCAGATCTCGTGACTCACTGTAAGCTCCGCCTCCCAGGTTACGCTCCATTCTCCTGCCTCAGCCTCCCGTGTAGCTGGGACTGCAGGCTCCTGCCACCTCCAGCAGCTAGTTTTTGCTTTATTTTTTAAAGTAGAGACAGGTTTCACCTTGTTAGCCAGGATGGTCTGGATCTCCTGACCTCGTGATCGCCCGTCTGGCCCCTCCCAAAACAGGATTACAGGCAAAGACCCACCTTGACCAAATATCACCAAATTGCATTGTTGGCTCATTTATTGTTTCCATTGTTTTGAAGTAAATGTGCGTGTGACCGTGGAGCTGGTGTAAGATATTACAGGATGTATCACTAAGGGTTGTGGGAAACAAACATATGTTTTCTTGTTAAAAAGGGTTTAAATGAAATCATGACTTTCAGCAACTGTTAGAAGACCTGGGGAAGAGCAAGTTAAGAAAGATACTCCTGCAGATCTGGGTAGCTGCTTCCCAAAGTCTACACTCACGTAGATCTACACACATGTAGATCTTGGACCAAAGCACAGGACTGCAGGTGAGACAAAAAGAGTTCATGAGAAAATCTAAAATGTTCTCCACAAGGCAGATGGAAGCTAGGAGATAGTCTGAGAAGCTGCTGACTTTGCATTAAGGGAATTTGTGGAATAAACATCAAAGTTAAACCACTGATAAAGCCTCTGGGTCTAACACCCATGGCCTTACAGGAATTATATTTTATTCTACCTTCTAAATCTCCAGGAAATTCCCATCATTGGAAATATCTAACTCAGAACTAAACAGGGAAGAGCACCCAGGCGTGGATGGAAATGGTGGTCAGAGTGCCATCCTCATCACAGATAACCCATCACAGAAAATGTAGCTATCTCTTTATATTGTGGTGCACAGAGTGATGAAATATCTAACACGAATGTGAAACCTGGATAATTCCGTCAAGAATATCTGGAAGTCAGGCTAATTGGGAAATCACAACTAACATCACACTGAGGGAGTTTGTACAGAAAGAATTAAAGGAAGCAGAAACCAAGAGAAGCAGATATGAAAAAACAATAACCTAGAGAGAAAGTGAAAGAATGGGAATCAGTCACTTGCGGGACTGGAGGAAAACTGCTCCTGTATCAGGTAAATTTGGTTAGACATTTGGGACACATTTCTTTTCTTTCTTATCTGGTAAATGTGCATTTCTGCTTCTTGCATCAAAAGCGCCTCGACAGAGAAACTTTCCAGTTAAAATACGTTAGTTAATATAAACATTTAAAAATAACATAATTAACTGTTATCCTTATAAAATGAACTGATAAATCAGCATAGCATAGTAAATGCAGACTGTGGAGATGGAATATTTGGATTCAAATTTTATCTCTGTCACTTATTAGCTATGTGATCCAGATTAGCTGTATTTTATAGGAGAGTTACCCTATCTGTGCCTCAGCTTCTCATGTATCAATTTAGCATGCTATTGTGAGGTATTAAGAGGATTAAATGAATTACTGTCTTTAGAGCTCTTACAAATGTTCCTAGTAGGCGGTAAGGACATGTTAATGCTTGTTAAGTTAATAACGATGGATAAAGGGATGAACCTTAAAATAGAAAATTATTTTAAAAAATTCTCTCTCAATATAACAGAGACCAAGATCCTTACCACAACTACTCCAGAAAAGGCAATCAAGAAAATAATGAATAGTAGGAGATTTCATAGCCACTATCTGTAAATTTCCTTTGGTCTATTGATTCTTCTTTCAATTCTAATGAGTGTGCCATTTAGAAGTAGGCTGCTAAAAGAGGTCTTGGTCAATAAGATTTCTCCTTCCCATTAATCGATATGGACTACCCAGTTCCACGTGTTATCAAAATAATAATTGATCTCAACATTGGAAAATCTGAGCTCTTAAATGAAAAGATAGGGGAGGTAGTTAAAAAGACTCCATGGACTAAAGAGTTCCACAATATGTAATCATTTTCTGTTATTTATCCTGAAGTTCTAGGTTCTAACTGGATAATAGTGATATCTGTGGACCCTTAGGTGTACTCTGATTAATAATAAAAACAATTTTGTACAATCTGAACAATAATTCAACATATTGTATATTCAACAAATGTACCATTAAGTATAAGGCCTTACTTTGTTACTAGATTATAAATGTTTTCCTAAAAATGAAATTTTAAAGATGTTTTGCTTAGGATTTTGGGTTGTTTTCAGTGGAAGATCTGCCCATGTACCATTCTCACATATTATAGGAACTTACCTACTTTATTATGTTTTTCCTCCTTTCTTTCCTTCTTCCTTTCCTTTCTTTCTTCATTTTTCTTTTCCTTCTTCATCTGTAAGATTATGTTAGAGATGCACTCACTTTTCCCAATGAATAAAGCTACTAATAAATTCTAACAAAATCAGCAGGGTTTGCTCTGTATATTTCATTTTGTTAGTTGAACTGTTCACAAGGTCATTTTTGTTATCAAGGGTTTTTGTTGTGATTCTTTTACTTTGTTTATAATCTTCACTTTAAGTTTCATATTATGATATCAGCATTGCTATACTGGCTTTCATTTTTATTTGCCAATCATAAAAAAAAATCCCTATTTTAATTTGTATGTTTTTTCTATTTTTTAGATGTTGCCCTTGCAAATAACATGAAACTAAATTTTTCACTAAGCTAGTTTATATTCAATATCTAGACTACATGGGGGCAGAAACTGCTACATGTACATTGTCAGTGTTGGGCACCAAAGAAATAATTGAGAAATCCTTGTCACTTGACCTTTGTTCATTTACCAGAACTACTCCCTTCAAACACAATCTGTTTCAATCCTTTCATATTCTTATTTTATTTATTTTTTGTTTTATTATTTATTTATTTGAGATAGAGTCTCACTCTCTTGCCCAGGCTGAAGTGCAGTTGTGCGATCTTGGCTCACTGCAAGCTCCACCTCCTGGGTTCACACCATTCTTCCACCTCAGCCTCCCAAGTAGCCGGGACTAATATTTTTTGTATTTTTTTTAGTAGAGACGGCGTTTCATCGTGTTAGCCAAGAAGGTCTCAGGCTCCTGACCTCGTGATCCACCTGCCTCGGCCTCCCAAAATGCTGGAATTACAGGCCTGAGCCACCGCGCCCCGGCTCATATTCTTTATTAAACTGAAATCTGGCTTGTCTCTGGTGAGCATTTCTCTCTCATGTGGAGTTTTTTTTGTTTGTTTGTTTTTAAAATCTCTCTTGTATATTGGCAGTGTGAGCTTAACATACATGAATACTTTTGTGTCCGCAATTGGTGGGTTCTTGGTCTCACTGACTTCAAGAATGAAGCTGCAGACTCTCACAGTGAGTGTTACAGTTCTTAAAGATGGTGTGTCTGGAGTTTGTTCCTTCAGACGTTCAAATGTGTCTAGAGCTTCTTCCTTTTGGTGGGTCTGTGGTCTTGCTGACAGGAGAGAAGCTGCAGATTTTTGCAGTAAGTGTTACAGCTCTTAAAGGTGATGCGTCTAGAATTGTTCATTTTTCCTGGTGGGTTCTTGGTCTCGCTAGCTTCAGGAGTGACACTGCAGACCTTCACAGTGAGTGTTTCAGCTCACGATGGCAGCGGTGAGTGTTACAGCTCTTAAAAGCAGCGTGCACCCAAGAGCTACCACCAGCAAGGTTTATCGCAAAGACCAAAAGAACAAGCCTGCCACTGCATGGAAAGGCATCCAAGAGGGTGGTTGTTGCTGGCTCAGGCAGCCTGCTTTTATTCCCTTATCTGACCCCACCCACATCATGCTGATTGGTCCATTTTACAGAGTGCTGATTGGTGTGTTTACAATCCTTGAGCTAGACACAGAGTGCTGACTGGTGCATTTACAATCCTTGAGCTAGACACAGCGTGCTAGACAGAAAAGTTCTCCAAGTCCCCACTACCTTAGCTAGATACAGAGTACCAATTGGTGTGTTTACAAACCCTGAGCTAGACACAGAGTACCGATTGGTGTATTTACAAATCCTGAGCTAGACACAGAGTGCTTATTGGTGCATTTACAATCCTTCAGCTAGACACAGAGTGCTAGACAGAACAGTTCTCCAAGTCCTCACTAGGTTAGTTAGATACAGAGTACCAACTGGTGTATTTACAAACCCTGAGCTAGACACAGAGTGCTGATTGGTGCGTTTACGATCCTTTAGAAAGACATAAAAGTTCCCCAAGTCCCCACCAGACTCAGGAGCCCAGCTGGCCTCATCCAGTGGATCCCGCACCTGGGCTGCAGGCGGAGCTGCCTGCCCATCTGGAACCGCGCCTGCACTCCTCAGCCCTTGGGCAGTTGATAGGAACCGGCATCACGCAGCAGGGCGGGGCATCACGCAGTAGGGGGCATCACACAGCAGGGAGCGGCACCCATCAGGGAGGCTTGAACCACGTGGGAGCCCATGGCGGAGGGGGCTGCTTGGGCATGGCGGGCTGCAGGTCCTAAGCCCTGCCTCGCGGGGAGGCAGCTGAGGCCTGGCAAAAACTGGAGCACAGTGCTGGTCCGCTTGCCCCTTTGCAGCTGCCAGCCCAGGCGCTAAGCCCCTCACTGCCTTGGGCTGGCAGCGCCGGCCAGCGGCTCTGTGCGTGGGGCCCACCGTGCACCCCACCCACCAGAACTCGCTCTGGCCCATGAGCGCTGGGCCCAGCCAGGCTTCCCGCCGGCACCTCTCCCTCCACAACTCCCCACGAGCAGAGGGAGGCAGCTCCGGCCTGGGCCAGCCCAGAGAGGGGCTCCCACGGTGCTGTGGCAGGCTGCAGGGCTCCTCAAGCACCGCCAGAGTGGGCACTGAGGCCGAGGAGGCACTGAGAGTGAGGGCTGCTAGCACATTGTCACCTCTCACTTTTTATACAACAAACACTTTTAAGTATCTCTTCTGGGCCTATAGTTATGCTAGGTACTGTACATTTTAAGTTAAAAAAATCAAAACAGACATTTCTGCTAGAGAGTTGCAATACACCAGGGGAAGGAGACTAAAATAAATCACTACAGTTTGGAATTAATTTTACAGTAAAAGAATCAACAAGGCACTTTATAGGCAGCAGAAAAAAGGCATCTAGCATCTCTGTGCCGTTTTGAATTGTGAATGAGGGTAGGGGATAAAATGGTTAGAGAAGGCTTCACAAAGGAGGTGTCACTTATACTGATTTATAAATAATTAGTGAAATTCCGAAGGACAGACAAAAAGAAGGTATCCTAGGGAAAAAGCCAATATATTCAAAGAACATGAAAGGGACCAGGGAAAGATGTATAAACTGCAGTTGCCAACTTAGACAGAGTTAGATTAAGGATGGTCTTAAAAGTCACATCACTAGGAATGGAAATTGTCTAGCAGTTTGCTTGTACCAGCTTGTGAAATTCAACTCTGTGCATGTCTTTCTAAATTGGCCTTTAATTAGGTAAGGTTGGTAGCTTGAAATTCAACATAACTGGAGTAATTACACTACAAGAATTGGCAAACACTACAAACCAGGGCTTTTTAACCCAGAGATCCAATTGTTACGTGTCTAATAGCACTCTATTTCCTTAATCATATGTGAAATGAGGAGTCATTAAAAAAATTTAAATCAGGGTATGACACCTATATTTGCATTTCTATTAGTTTCCTATTGCTGTTGTATCAAATTACCACAAATCTAGTGGTTTGAAACACCATACATTTATTTATTGTATTGTCCTGGAGATCCAAATTCTGAAATGGGTCTGAAATGGCTAAAATCAAGGTGTTCCCAGGGTTGCATTCCTTCTGGAAACTTTAAAGGAGAATCTTCTTCTATTTTGATTTGTTTGTTTGTTTATTTATTTATTTACCTTTTTCAGTTTCTAGAGGCTGACTACATTTCTTGGCTCATGTGCTTTTTATTATTCAAATTCAAAAATGGCTGAAAGAGTCTTTTACATAGCACAGCACTCTGACACTGTTCCTTATTCCTTGCACTTATAAGGTTCCTTGTGATTGCGCTGGGACCAGCTGAATGATCTGAGATATCTCCCCCATCTCAAGGTCAGTTGATTAGCAAACTCAATTTCATTTGCAAGCTTAATTCCTCTTTACCACATAACACATATGCACAAGTTCCAGGGATTAGGAGGTGGATATCTTTTGGGGGACATTTATTCTGCCTACTGTCATACTCAGTAATGTCTGTTCTGGAAGTGCTATGCAACATGAGGCTTCAAGACTCTAGGTTAGGATATGGCAATACCTACTTGAGACAAGATGAGAGTTTGAACTAAGTGGAAGTTAAAAAAAAAAAAAGGTGATGATAAGTGATGACTTCATCACTGAACATAATAGTATATGGAAAATAAATGAGCCAAAAGCCTTAATATAATGCAAAACTATATCAACGATGAATGATATTATTTTCATTTCCATTAAGAGTAAATGTAAAAGTTACGGAGTTTACATTTTGGTAAAATTGCCTGTTTTGTATTAGTCAGACTGCAAATCAAAACTGCAGTGCAAGAGAGACTTCAAGCAATTTATCAAATCCTAGCAACTAAAAAGCAGTTATTTCGATTCTTGAAATTTTTCTTCTTTGTCTATCCTTTTGTTCTAAAACATTCTTTGCACAGCTTTGAAATAAGTAACGGTTGATGGGAGAGACAAATATTGCCAAGTCTTTGTATCTTGACTGTAAAGCCCACTCGTAAGAAGAATTCATACGAGCCGTAACTGTCATCTAGAGCTTGCATAATAGCCTACACGTCTTGTGTCTCCAACAAAATAGCACAAACTGCTAATAAAACTGTTATGGATATAAAATACTTGCCAGTGATATAAGAAAGCACAATTATATATATTGTTAAAATAGTGAGATAAAATAACTTATCTCCTGCTAAGAAAACTTGTTGCTAGCTCTTACCAGTAAAAAGAGGAAAGGATTACATTATGCCTATTTCTTATTATCAGTGAAAAACAAATGGTTACTTTATAGTCAAAAAATTGCCAGTTGTAGTATTGCTGAACTTTGTAAAGTGATTAACAGTGATTAAAGCGCTGGCACAAAGTAGATGTTCAACAAATTTTTATTGAATAAATAAACAAATTGGAAAGAAGTTTAAATCTTTCTCAAAAAATGGAAAGCTAGATAAATGTTTATTGATAGCTCTTATAATTCTACACATTCATATTTGTGAACATATACATTCTGCCAGGGCACCCTGAAGCAAGCCACTGCTATCTCTACAAGTCCTACACTGCCTCCAAATTTTCTTCTTACTGCCATTCTTGGCCCCCTTAATTTCAGAGAGTATCACATTATTCCTGGTAAAATCAATAAACAATCAATCACTCCTCTGCCTAAAACCCTGTAGTGACTTCGCATTTCACTGAGGCTAAAGTTCCCTCTCCTTGCTCCCCCGGGCTCAACATGACTGCCACCTGTGTAGATATCTGACGAGGAGGCTTCCACTCACTGACACCATCTTCCAAGTCATACCAACATTTTTTTTTAATTCCTGAGACAATTTACCCTTTCCCCCCATCTTTTAGGCCTCTTCACTTGCTGCTCCCCCTTCCTGGGACATGCTACCCCCAAATTTTTGCCCTGTCATCTCTGGAGAGAGGCCTTCCCTGATCACCTTGACTAAAGTAATCCTCGTCCTTCCCACCATGCCATGGTATACCCTCATTTCGCACTTTTTATTGAGCTCTTAAGTCTATGTTCATCTCAATTTCTTGTTTTTGTTTCTCTGCTTTATTGTTCTCACCTTTATTAAAAGTTAAGCACCATAACAGCAAGCTTTTTTTAATATTTCTTTTTTTTTTTTTTTGTGCCATCTCCAACAATTTCACTATGGCTTGTATCAGGGTAAGCCTTCAGTGAATATTTGTTGTATAATTGAATTCATAGATTACCTTTAAATTTAAGTCCAATATACACAGTGCTATTCATAAGCATTAAATTATATTTTCTGGTAAGTCTAGGACTGACAACACACAATCACCACCCCTAAACTATTACATGAACGACACTCCCGTTCACTGTTTGTTCAGACAAAACAGAAAGCATTTTTACTCATTTTACTCTCTCCACCACATCTAAAGTTCAGCAAATTTTTTTGGCTCTGCCTTCAAAATATGTCTCAAGTCTGAGAAACCTTCTCTTTCCAAACTCTTCCATTCAGTCTTCAAATCTAGTATCCTCTCCATTTAAACTAACTCCCTATTCAAATATATCCAGGCATGTCTTTAACACCATCTGCATGATGAAAATTCCGAATTTTATATCTCACCGTATTGTGCCCTGCACCTGTCTTTTATAAATTTTTTCCCACATGAGGCCAGGCGCGGTGGCTCACACCTGTAATCCCAGCACTTTGAGAGGCCAAGGTGGGTGGATCACGAGGTCAGGAGATGGAGACCATCTTGACTAACATGATGAAACCCCGTCTCTACTAAAAGAGAAGGTGGTGAGGAACACCAACAAAATGTATTCACCTAGTCACCAAAATTAGGAAGAAGTTCAAGAGGGAGGAATTAATCAACTATATCACATGGCACTGAGAGACCAATTAAGATGAGGGCTGAGCATTGAGCCTTGGATTTAGCAGCCCTGACAACAATCATATCAATTCAGTGGTGAGAATAAAAGTTTAAGCAGAGCGAGTTCAAGAGAACATTAGAGGAGATAAATCACAACAGATTGTAGGGAAAACCCTTATAAGAACCTTTACATAAATGGGGTCAGAGGTAGGCGGTGGCTTTTGCAGGGATGTATGAATACTTAAAAATATTTAAGTTTGGGTTAGATTTATCCTTCAATCCAGAGAATTCATTTCAGAAGACTCCATGATTGGGGTATACACCATTGTTCTTTATAATAGCTTATTAATATTTCTTATTTATAATAGTATGATTTTGAAGTCATATTTTATTTTGAAGAACTATACATTTTTACAGATGGAATAAAAGTTCTATAAAATAATTTTACATGTGTTTTAAAATTCAGCTAAGTCAGACTCCCATCTCTCTCATCCAAATCAAAATGAAAATTAGTACTACAGTAGATAAAAACACAAATCAAATGTATTATATTACCTACTTTATCTTCCCTTTCTGGTGATGGGACATTATTATGAGGAAGATGTCTTCACTGTTACCTTCTCCAATTGACTAATGAAGAAATAATTCTATAATTCCCCTATCTACTCATTCCATCTATTCCTCATGTATTTAATACCCTAAAGTTTAATTGTTCTTGCGTTCCCTGTGTATTTTAGGGTTAAGCACCTTATTAAACAAAAGCTTCATGTTGCTCTTTTAATATTGATAATAATTATGTTTTTATATAAATAATCACATCTATATAAGGGGCAAGAATTGCCTTTTTCATAGTCCAACACAATTTGGTAAAGCTCAATTAACCAGTAATGCCATTAATCCTAATTAATGATTCACATTAATCATTTTCAGTAGATTTATTTTTGCAACAAAATTTTTATTGTGATTATTGGATAAAACAGTGATACCAAAAAGGTTTGTATCATCATCTAATAATTTAATTAAATGAGGATTTACTAAACCCCCCACTGTTAGTAAACTCTCACTGAAGGAAGCCTGAGTCAACTGAGAGAATCTTCTGTTTTAGGAATATATTGCTCTTGTGTTAGTAAGATAAGTTAGGCTGCAATTGATTGAGTAGTGGATTACAAAAATGGCTACACTTCACCACCACTCCCCAAACCATGCTCCTTTGCACTGTAATTTTGTAGCTCTTTTCATTAAGAAAAAGAGTTTATTTCTCCACTCCTTGGATCTGAGATGACCTTTTGACTCCCTTTGCCAAGAGAATGGTGGCAGAGTAACAGTGTACAAGTTTCACAGCTAGATTTCAGGAGGTCTTGTTTTTTTTTTTTTTCCCCCCCCATTACTTCTCCTTGAACCCTACCCTGGGGCAGTGTAAATAAACCTAAACTACCTTTCTTGGGTTTGGAGACCATGCAAAACAGAGACAAGCCATACTCCTAAAGCTGTCCTAGTCTAGCCATTTTATCCAGCCTAGGAAATGACTACAAATACGTGAGCGTGCCTAGCTAATATCAGTGGAGGCTAAGTAACTTCAGATCAGTAGATCTGGTCAGTTGACTCATGGAATCCTAAGCAAGGTAAAATTGTTGTTTTAAGCCAGTAAGTGTTTGCAGTGTTTGTTAAGCAGAAAAAGCTAAATGATTCGGGTGGAAACCCAAAATCAAGGGAGAAAGTACTGAAATCTATTGAGAAGCATTAAGACATTTTCAAAACCGTCAGTGATGTATGCCCCTCAGGAGCTTCTAAAACCAATGATCTGAAGATGTTAGGACTCTTCTTTGGTACTTGGCTTCACCATTCTCTCTTATAAGGCCTGGTGGAAGGACTGTGACTTAGCCAACTTTAATATCTGTCCATTTGTGTACTGGCCAAATAAGGCCCAGGATATA
Organism: Papio anubis; assembly: GCF_008728515.1. Lineage (NCBI taxonomy): Eukaryota > Metazoa > Chordata > Mammalia > Primates > Cercopithecidae > Papio > Papio anubis. The sequence continues at coordinate 13,047,282 of NC_044979.1, forward strand.
TTGTACAAAAGGACCGTTCTTTGAGAACCCCCACTAAGGAAGACAATGCCAGAAAAAGAGGTTTAGGAAACACATATTTTCCAAAACTTATTTGCTGTATAAAACCAAGCAAGAGTTAAAAACAAAATTCCCACTAAGTATCATTCATCAATTTTATATTTAAAAGACAGCTGTTTAGCAAATTTTGGTTACGTGTACATCTACGCTTACAGACAAAATCAACCCTTTAAACCTATTATCTGCTTCTGAAAAACATCTAAATTAATATTATTACTTGGTGATTTCATCAGTGATAATGGATGGGAGTTGCTGGTGCCAATACAATCCTGGGCAAATTAAGGATGATAATCAGTTCTCAAAAAAGTAAGGTTTTATTAGATTTGTTGGTTATGAAAAGATGCATTTTATGTATTTTGAGTTTAATTCTGAAATTGTTTGAGTACTCAGTCTAGAAAATAATATGACGAAGTGTAGATATATATTTGTAGTTGGGAGGGTTTATTTCATATTTTTTTCAAATGATCAATTTCATCTACTGTCTTTATTTGTTTTACAGGATATCTTTATAAATTTATGTTAATTTTGAATCACCTGAAGAGTGTATCCTGAGAGGGATGTAACAAAAATTCTATGTATTATATGTACTTTAATGCTATATCTAATTTGAGCATAAAAAGTTATCAAATTAATAGAGACATGATATCAATTAATATTGCTTTCTTCTCCATGAATGCTTTTTGTTTATCTCTGTTAATAGTCCAAATATAAAGAAACCATTGGGCCGGGCGTGGTGGCTCACGCCTGTAATCCCAGCACTTTGGAAGGCTGAGGCAGGTGGATCATGAGGTCAGGAGATTGAGACCATCCTGGCTAACATGGTGAAACCCCGTCTCTACTACAAATACAAAAAATTAGCCGGGCGTGGTGGTGGGTGCCTTTAGTCCCAGTTACTTGGGAGGCTGAGGCAGGAGAATGGTGAGGACCTGGGAGGCAGAGCTTGCAGTAAGCTGAGATCATGCCACTGCAGTGCAGCCTAGGCAACAGAGCAAGACCCTATCTCAAAAACAAACAAACAAACAAAAAAAAACTATTGAATTGCAGACCAAAACATATATCCATCAAGTAACCATGGATAAAAAACAAATGCACTTTTCAAACTAATGGACTTTCTATTGTATCATTGAGTTTTACTTTTTCTTTTGGGTGTGAGCATTATTTGGATTACAAATGAGCGAATATTTCTTCCAGAGTACATTTTAAATATTATATTTAAATAAATATTGGTTTTTGAAAATAAATTAGTATCATTAATTTAGTGTGACCCCTTAATTAACAGATGCATATCTAATTCATTTAATATAAGGAAATAACTGAAGGTGGTTCTTTCTTGCAAGAATCATGTGTCATAGACTATGACTCCTAGATATGGAAATCATCTTAAAATGCATCTGTTTTAACACTCAGACTTGAATCACAAGACTATGTATTCAAATAGTGGAGTAGAATCAATGATAGGGAACTTAAGATTTCCCAAATCATAATATCAGTTCTCTAAACAATTGTTAGCTTGTTTTCATATGGAATGCCGGTAGGATTTTGTCATACTGACTCATTGATCTTGCTTTTAATCCTAGGTATGTATAATTTATCTTCTCTTGACATTAGACATTACTATTTAAAGACAACTACTGTGTCCCTGTAGGACTCTTCTTGTCCCACATTAACAATGGTTATTGAATGACATGATCTTAAAGCTAGCCATTGGTTGTATTTACAGTTTTTCTTCACAAATTTTGGAATTTCTGACCTCTAAATGTTGGAATTCCTCAGAGTAACATCCCAGGGATGGCATTCTTCCCACTATATTTCCTTACCCTTGGGATTTCATTTGTTGTTTTATGTGCTGTGACTCCCAAAAATCTATATTTTACCACTGTCCTCAAACTTTTAAAACCATATATTGAAAGATTATTTAAAAGCATTGCACACCAATACTTCAGAGTTAATGTATACAAAAATGAAAATGATCACCTTGCAAAACAAAAACAAAACAAAATAACTCCCAAATTATATTTTGTCTTTGATGGCAAAATGATCAACTGTATTGATTGTAGAAGAAAAGAGGGAGTCACTATGTTTAATTTTTCTTCTTCACTTTTAAAATTAAATCTTTCACCAAATAATGTCACTACTCTACTACTTATAGAATATTTTAAATCCAAATCTATTTATTTATGTGGCTACCACTGTAGTTTATGCTGCCACCATCTTTCCCCATGACTGTTGAAACAGTCTTTGAACATGTATTTGTGAGCCTTGCAATTCACTTTCCCTAAAACAGCTCAAGCGATCTCAAAAGGAAGATTTTATCAATTGTTTATCCTGCTCAAAAACCTTTAATGGGATCACATAGTCTCCCTTAACCTGGGCCACAAGGCTTGCCATGATCTTATAATGCATCCTTTTTCTCACTAGGTTCAATTCTCAAGGAAGTTTTTTAGATTTCTTGAAAATGATAGACTGTTTTGCACTTTGAACATACATACATTGCCTTTGTCTGGAACACTCCTCACCCGGTCAACTTATCTTAACTTATTCTTCAGTACCCTTTGACATTGAGAAGCTCCCTTCTTATGTTTGAAGACAATTTCTTTGATATTCATGAAACCATTTTCCTGCTTTTTTCCCCATAGAGCTATCAGCAGATGAGAAAAACAATGTCCCTACCCCCATGGGTCACAGATTTTCTTTGTCTCAAGTTCTCTGATATTTTGTAATGAAACACTTTCGTTAGGATTTATATTAATCCATCAGCCTGGGGACTTGGCGGGGGCTTTATTTATTTATTTTTTTAATTTAATTTTATTTATTTTGAGACAGAGTCTTGCTCTTTCCCACAGGCTGGAGTGCAGTGACATGATCTCAGCTCACTGTAACCTCTGCCTCCTGGGTTCAAGCGATTCTCCTGCCTCAGCCTCCTGAGTAGCTGGAATTACAGGCATGCACCACCATGCCGGGTTAATTATTGTATTTTTAGTAGAGACTGGGTTTCTCCATGTTGGCCAGACAGGTCTTGAACTCCTGACGTCAAGTGATTCTCCTGCCTTGGCCTCCCAAAGGGCTGGTATTACAGGCATGAGCCACCGTGCCGAACCTGACAGGTTCTTTTAATGTGAAAACTAATGTCATATAGTTCTCAGTGAATTTTTTTCACTGATGATTTTTGTCCCTTGATTTTCTCTGTTATTTAATGCTGGAAATTCTGTCATCAAGAGAATGGACCTGAAGGACTATTCCTCCTGCCTTCTTATCTGTTTGATGCTATTATTAATATCTTATTTTGTTCTGTTTTCTGAGAGATTTCCTAAACATTGTATTTCAAACTTCTACTGAGTTTTAAATTTCATTTATCACATTTATTCATGATCTCCTGTGTCCTTTGCATAGTTTTTTTCATAGCACTGTTTCTGTTTTATTGAAGCATTATTTACTAATCATTATAATTATGGATACTCATACAAGTTTCCCATCTCCCCCAGTTATATGGTTTGGTCATGGTATTTTTTGTTACAAGCTTCCCTTAGATGTTTGGTAAGACTTGCTTTTATGTCCATGATCAAAGCTGGAAGACTAAACTACTGATGTTTGAAAGTTTTTTTTTTCTCTCTCTCTCTCTTTTTATGGGTATGTAGGTGATTTGAAGGTGCCAGTTAAACTTAAGACTCAGTGCAGGCAGATCTGGGTAGGAGAATTATTAGGAAATCTCCAGTGTCTATGTCTTTAACTCTTTCCTATTGAGCTGCTCATGTTCCTCAGAAAGTACGCTTTCAATCTCTTGACTGCAGAGTAAAGATTGGGTGTGTGTTGTTCCAGAGGCTCAGTGCAGAAAGAGGGCTGCAGAGTACGAGGGGACTCCATATGCAGCTTATTTAGAGTTCCCTAATTTCTCTACTTTAAGCATAATATCTATGCCTTGAACTATGCTGGTGGCCCCATTTTAATAGTCTGTGTTTTTTCTCTTCTTAAGAGAAAATGTTCCATTATTTCGGTATAGGAGAAGGAAAATATTGCAGCCGAGTGCCACAGGGAAGGGTACTTGTTATCTGGTGAAAAGTCATAACCACAAATGTAAACATTTTTCTGCTTTCTATCAACATAAATTAGCTTTAGCTACTCTTGAACTTTATTTGCATAAAATTATAAAACGTGTATTTGTGTGGTTCTGGCTTCTTTCACTAAAAATCATGTTCTGAGGTTCACTCAGATTATTATGTCATCGGCCCATTCTTTCTTTACATTTAAGAATTTTAATTTTTTCCATAATGGTTGAACTAGTTTACAATCCCGCCAACAGTGTAAAAGTGTTCCTATTTCTCCACATCCTCTCCAGCACCTGTTATTTCCTGATTTTTTAATGATCGCCATTCCAACTGGTGTGAGGTGGTATCTCATTGTGGTTTTGATTTGCATTTCTCTGATGGCGTGTGATGACGAGCATTTTTTCATGTGTCTGTTGGCTGTGTGAATGTCTTCTTTTGAGAAATGTCTGTTCATATCCTTTGCCCACTTTTTGATGCGGTTGTTTGTTTTTTTCTTGTAAATTTGTTTGAGTTCTTTGTAGGTTCTGGATATTAGCCCTTTGTCAGATGAGTAGATTGCAAAAATTTTCTCCCATTCTGTAGGTTGCCTGTTCACTCTGATGGTAATTTCTTTTGCTGTGCAGAAGCTCTTTAGTTTAATTAGATCCCATTTGTCAATTTTGGCTTTTGCTGCCGTTACTTTTGGTGTTTAAACAGTATGGCGATTCCTCAAGGATCTAGAACTAGATGTACCATATGACCCAGCCATCCCATTACTGGGTATATACCCAAAGGATTATAAATCATGCTGCTATAAAGACACATGCACACGTATGTTTATTGCGGCACTATTCACAATAGCAAAGACTTGGAATCAACCCAAATGTCCATCAGTGACAGACTGGATTAAGAAAATGTGGCACATATACACCATGGAATACTATGCAGCCATAAAAAAGGATGAGTTTGTGTCCTTTGTAGGGACATGGATGCAGCTGGAAACCATCATTCTTAGCAAACTATCACAAGAACAGAAAACCAAACACCACATGTTCTCACTCATAGGTGGGAACTGAACAATGAGATCACTTGGAC